>NC_030438.2:14680868-14923368 GCF_001660625.3 Ictalurus punctatus
GATTGAGTTTTTTCATCAACACACACAGTTTTCTCAAAATTTATTCCTGCTACAGGAAAGACTTGAGACACAAAAGCAAAGCCATGCTCACACACACACATACACACACACACATTCACAGATGTCCAAACATTCATTCTTTTCCTTGTCCTTGTCCTCTCTTTAGGGCGGCATTTGAGAACATGTGTTATAATAACACTTGATCCTGTGTTGTTTCTAGTTCTCACACACACATACAACACACACACACATACACATGTTGCAGGAGGAGTGTGCTATGAGGGTATGTTCTTAGAAGCTGGCACACTGCTAATATAAAGGAAGGCAAGGAGGGAAATCTCCCTTATGGTTTGATCTTATACCGTAAAGCCACTCCACTGTATCGTGTGTGTGTGTGTGTGTGTGTGTGTGTGTGTGTGTGTGTGTGTGTGTGCACGTGCACCAGGTGGTTTATGTTAAGGTGGTTTATGTTAAGTGCATGTCACAGTCCATTAAAAATCATCCTCATTATCATTTGAGAAGAAACAAATACAGGAAAGAGCGAGAGAAACTGCATGCTTGAACAATGTTGTGTCTTTCTTTCTGTTAATCAACTGATAAAACTTCCACCTGCTAGTTCCCGTGATCTGAAGCTATGCTCAAATGGTGTCATGTTTGTGAAAAGATTCCATTTGAATTAGTATTCTCTACTTTGAATGTGTGGGGTTTTTTTTGTGATACTTCAGAATTCACAAGCTGTGACACAATGTTTACATTTCTCACCGTGGAGAAAAGTTGGCTAGCGGTCAATGCTAAGTGTTATTACTTTGTAATTGTACTCATACAATACCATTTTTAAGTAATTTACCAATACATCTGAGGTAAATGTTGACCCACCAGTTGAGAAGTGCTATGTTATTCTATAGTGTTTGTGAGAGATTTCCTATTGGGTTGAGAAAACAAACTCCAAGAAGTTAGCGTCTCAGGGAAACGTACTTTAAACGTTTAGCATCTCTAGCCTTTGGACAAAAATAATAAAACCAAAATAAATAAATTTATAAATAAACCCTGAATCACCATGGGGAAGAAAATAAAGCCACAAAACAGTTATCATCTCATCTCTCATGTTTATTGCTATCTGTCCAAATCTTTCCATGAGTGTCAGGGACCATGTATATTCTGGTATAATATACTGACAGAGTCAAATGTGCCTTGGAGAGACGAATGTATTTACACTTGTATAATATCTGGCTAAAATGCATCTTAAGACTTCCTGAAGTGGTTTTAAATCCATTATGAGTATATTTTCATGTTTATGTCAATATTCCCTATCTGGATATTATTCTTTACTCAAAACACATATAAAATGACCAGGTGTAAAATCAAAATGTGAGTCTATTCAACCCTGGAGATTAGGCACAGACACAGAGTAAAACACTTAGGGACCTGCTGGGTGTGCTTCCTCCAAGACACATGAAGCCGTTGAATCTTTTCATCAAAGTGTGACTTGACACACTTGGAGGAGAGCACTAACTGCCCCTTTCTGTATACAGATTCTGATTTCTTCTGTCTTTGTGTATGTCTCATATTAAATGGTTTCAGAAATGAAAACAAAATCTATGATAAAAAAAATCAACTTGAGTAATCACAAAATATAGTTTTTAAATGATAATGCTATTTATTGAAGCATTACTAATTCACCAAATCTATGACACTGGGCTAACCGTCTGAATTTTGCCAAAACACACCTTGGTGAGCCTCAATCCTTTTTGGGAGAATGTTCTGTGTATTGATGAGTCAAATGTGGAACTGTTTGGAAGACAGGGGTCCTGTTACATCTGACGTAAACCAAAAACAGAATTCCACAATATGAATATCATACCTATGGTCAAGCATGGTGGTGGAAGTGTGATGGTGTGGGGATGCTTTGCTGCTTCAGGGACTGGGCAACTTGCAATAATAGAGGGAAACATAAATCCTGCTTTCTACCAGAAAATACTATAGGCAATAACAGTGTTTACATTAGGAGAGACGCAGCCAAATCACCCATTAGGGTGTTGCAGGGACGAGGTCATTTTGTACCGGAACCCAGAAGTTAGCATCACACCGGTTCCTTCGAAAAAACCCAATAGGATTTTCCCACAGGCTTTTGGTTATTGCAACAAAAATAAGAGCTCTGTGTTCAACAAAATTTTACAATACTAACACATTTAGTCCATTAAGATAATTTTCACAAATGAACACAACGTTTATGAAGTTTGAAGCCTAAATACAGTCACCAGAAATAAAAAGCTAACCATATGCTATAAACGAACTACACCACAGTCGCTCGACTTCGTCACCATCACCAAGCTTCCAACAACTTTTCCAAACTTGATTTAAAACATTTTCCATAATACGGATTTTTCATCTACATTTTTTTAGGGGAATTGTGCACAGCATACCCGAACCAGTTTATCTGCAAAGTTTTTTCCTGTTCGGCATGATGACATTTAATGTCCCTAACAACGTTTGTAGTCCCATTTAGCAATATATTACCAACTGGATTTTACAATACACGTAAAAGCTTTAAAAATATTTATAACGAGTAGGGTATTACTGGTGTATTTTATGTCGTAGAATTAAACATGAAAATATTTTGAGCTTGTGTTCAGCACAGACCTTATTTCAAGCTTTTAATGAAAATCCCATTCAAAAAACCCATTGACTTCGGGACGATGGAACCGAACGGCTAAAATGCTAACTTGATTCGTTTTTGGCATTACAAAATGACTTCATCCCTGTGTTAATCTATGGTGACTGGCTGTAAGTTTAGGAAGCGCTTGATTTGATATGCAGAGGAGTTTTCTATGAGCGGAGGACGAATTTTAAACGTCAATATCGTAGTCGAACATGTTTATTTAATCGTGGGCAGTCAAAATCGTAATCGAGATCAATACTCGATTAATTGTGCAGCCCTAGCTGTTCTGTGTAAACTCTAGAGCCTGTTGTGCATGAAAATCCCAGCTGATCAGCAGTTTCTGAAATACCTAGAACAGCTCGCTTGGCACAAACAACTGTTTTTATTTTATAGCCACTGAGTGTGTGTGTGTGTGTGTGTGTGTATGTTTTATTTGTGGGTTTATATGTAGATTACTCGCCAGTCAGAGTAGATTTCTTGCCAGTTATTCGATCCGCACAGCTTTGTGTTTCTCTGCGGTGTGGAGATGTGCACTGATACACACTGTCAGTCTCTGATGTCCCGTGATAGAAGAGTTGTGTGTCTGTGCTTTGTTCCTCACAGCAGTGTTATGACACTGAGAAGAGTGTGTACTGTGTTTTATCCACCGAGGGTGAACCAGATCACTATTGAAGCTTCCTTTAAGATTGACACTTTATGTAAACAACTAGTTCCAGACTTCAACAACCATGTGTGTGTGTGTGTGTGTGTGTGTGTGTGTGTGTACGCGTGCATACTTTTGGGCAAATAATAATGTTTTTGGTGACGAGTGTGTGGTTAGTTTGAGTTTTTGCAGTTCTCAGTGGAATGATTGGCGAGACAGTTGGCAGTATTGTTGTATTCCAACCAGACAACACAAACACACTCATACACACTCTTAGTACTCCCCAAAGGACAACCATACACTTATAATGGAATGTTTCCCCTTCTGAGACCCGCTGTCTTTTACGTCATGTTGGAATTACGGTAATTAGGAGTTTTCAACTCGTAAAAACCACTCGTGTTCATCAAACATGTAATCACTAGTCAGAGTATTTCAGTGTGTATCTATATACATATGTATCAAACATTCCCTATCAGCCCTAATGGCATAGTGATAATCCATAATGATATAGTAATAATAGTTATAGTATAGGCTTGTTTAGCTATTTAACATCTTAAACCAGTGAATGACATTAAAATATGGTTTAACAAACTGCTACCTTTAATAGACAGCAGTGCATCCATTGAGGTGTTGCGTGTGTTGTCACTGAAACAACCAATTTTCTAGTCGGAGAAGAGAAACTGCTTGAAGTAGACTCTCTGAGTTGTCATCAATAATTCCAACATGAAGTGAACAGGCTGTTATACAAGGACAGTCATTCAGTGGTGACTACGTCCTTGTATAAATACTATATCGCTCTATAATATGGGCATAAGACTAATCTTTTGTGTGGTTGTGTGCACATTTGTGTTTGTGTCTTCCAGCACCAATAAAGATAACCCGAAGAGTAACCCTGTGAATTTGACTCTCAACATCGTCGCATGGGCGCAGGTGGACATCAGAGGGTGAGAAGAACACACCACTTCTTTAAGCTTGTTCTCGCCCACATTAATACTACTACTACTACTACTACTAATAATAATAATAATAATAATAATAATAATAATTTAAAAAATATATATTTTACTCTTTCTAATTCACAATGTTTGACCCGATTCACAAACGAAATGAGATGAAATTATTTGGGTTTATAGAAAAAAGAAATAATACAGATGTAATTAATTACAGGAAGGAATTCAAAATAACCCATACTTACAAGTCAGGTTTTCATAGAACAGATATTTTCAATAGAACAATTCAGAAGTTAATACTGGGCACCAAGTTTGATGGTTATGAATGGAATTTGAAAAAATAAATAAATAAACAGGGAACCTGAGTAGCAGATATGTTTGTCTTATTAGCACACACAACACTTACTCTCCTACTGAGGACCTTTCACTGGTATGACTATTAATGCAGCTAAATAATCATATGCATGCACCTAAATCTAAAGCTAACCTTAAGCTCAGTAGACAAAAGGACATTTTTGCACTCTTTTAGTCTTTTTTAATAAAAGCTACAGTTTCTGTAAACAAATAAATAAAGAAATTTTAAAGGACCAGCTAAGTGTCCTCCCAAGTTCAAAACTGTTAGATATTTATATCCTTGTGGTAACAATTTGGTCCCACAAAGACATGCCCATACACACACACACACACATATGGATATATGGAATAGTGGTTTCCACTCAAAAACATGCTGGTAGGTGAATTGGCTACACTAAATTGCCCTTATGCTTGAATGTACAGTATTGTGAAAAAGTCTTAGGCACATGCAAAGAATTGCTGTAGAATAAAGATGCCTTTTAGAAATAATTATATTAAATGTTTCTACATTAAAACAAATACTATAAAGAGCAGTAAACAGTAATAAATGAAACAAAGTTAGTATTTGGTGTGACGACCCTTTGCTCTAAGACTAATTGCAGTCTCGGGTATAGTTTGTACAGTTTTATAAGGAAATTAGCTGGTACATTTTACTGAGCATCTTGCAGAACTCAATAATGTAGAAGTCATAAACTAAAAATCTATAACCAAGTTTATACTAAAAAAAAAAAAGGGGGTGCCGAAGACTTTTGCACAGTACTGTGTGTGTGAATCGTGGTGTGGATTGTGTTGTGTGTGTGTGTGTGTGTGTGTGTGTGTGTGACTCTTGCACGCACACATGAAGCCCTGCAACAAACCGGCATCTCGTGTAGAGGGGTGTATCCCAGACTTGCGTCCAATGTTCCCAGGATAGAATCCGGATCCACCAGGCCAGCATACAGCAGTTATTGAAGATGAATCAATGAATGAACCAATGAATCAACTACAAATATTTAATATCAATCTACCTTAAAACTGCAAATACAACTATAGGGCAAGATTTCTACCATAAATAAATCTCTACAATCTTGTATGATATGTTATATGAATTAACAATTTCCTTCTCTCTCTCTCTCTCTCTCTCTCTCTCTCAATTAGTGTCTCTCTCCCAGCTCAAGTAGTTCTTCCTTTTCCTCACTGGGAGCCCAAAGAGAACCCAGTCAGAGAGGATGATATTGGGCCTCAGATCCAGCATATCTATGAGGTACACAAAAACATACACACACACAGGTGGCAGCAGTAGCCGAGGAGGAAGCGCATTACCATGTGGGAATAATTTGCTTCTCAGAATAGAGGAAGAGCGTCAGCGCTGCTCCGTTAAACTGAACAACCAAAAACAGTAAACACAGGCAAGCTTCAGTCTGATCAAAGCCATCCAGACCAGTAGTACTCATTACTTAGAAAGCACGCACAAACACACTGGCCAAGGCATCATTCTTAACCAGAGTCAAGGTAATATTATTGCAATAAAGATATAATAGAAAGCACACAGACGATGATCCTCATATTTCACTCTAAAGCAATCTTCACTATGACAGGTCACTTCATTTTGAACCAAAAGACTAGTTCAAATGAAGGTCTTGAGTTATAGGAATATATAGTGAGGACCCTGAACAAATGCACAAGCATGTATTGGATTATTTCTTTTCTTGTTCTTGTTTGCCTGTAGCGGATAATTGGTTTAATTGACTGTAATGTTAGCCAGACGCTGTGTGGCCTGCCTCATGTTAGTGCAAGAAGAGTTTGGTTGTCGGTGTCAGTCCTATATCACATTGTGATTTACTGTAGGAGTGTGACAATACAGTTGAAATTTAAAAAATGATTCAACCCCCATAGCAAATCAGGTTTACTGTCAACATTTACAGACTTTCAGCTGTTTGCGATGAATAAATCAAACAAAAGCCATTGAGATAGTTCAGCACAACAAATGCTTCAAGTGGTTTCCCCAAATTCAAATGAAAATGCAGCTTATAACGATTTGAATAATTTAATGGGTTAACATAATGGGTTGAATAATTTTGATTGCAACTGTATACTGGTATATTGTTACGATATTATCCCGTTGGTTTTTTTGTTGTTGTTTTTTAAAAAAATTTACTGACCAAGAACTGACTGTTAGCGTAATCACTGACTAATAGAATTTTCTGTTATTTCTTTTATACCTGTCTGATCCTCAACACACATACATTCAGCTGTATAATAAAGGTCCAAGTTCTGTGAGTGGCACAATTCTGGAGGTGGGATGGCCCAGTCGTTATCGGGACGAGCATTTGCTCTACGCCATGGAGATCGTCACTGATGGACCGATTCACTGTCGCATCAACGGCTCTCTTAACCCACTGGAACTTGAGGTAACACACACTCACAGTATAGAATTACTGATTGGCAGTGGACTTGCCAATATTACTTATATATATATAAGGACAAGATTTAAGGCAAATAGATTTTAAAAAATACATAAACAGTTAGTGAGAATATAAACTTGGCAACCGAGGCACGTGTAGAAATAAAGATACAGTCATGAAGGGTCTAACGGTTTTATTAAATAAATAAATAAATAAATTACACTCTATCACACTCAGTACTCTCTTAATATCCCTTTAGTTGCTTCAGATGCTACGCCTACAGATTAAGGAGCGTCTGATATCTTTTGTACACGTTTCTGGCCACAACCTTCAGAATGTTGAAGGCTGCAATCTGATTGGCTCTGTGCACTTCTGTATACCGTATGTTTCCAGGCTTGACATTCATCTTTGAACACTATAACACAAAGAGTCAAAGACATAAAAATGTTCACCAAATGCTGCTGTAAAACGTTATTAAAGAGTTTTGTTGGAAGAAGTTAGAGGTGAGTAAATGAGATAATCTCGTATGTTTGCCAATGTGCTAGAGATTAGATGGTTCTCGGTTGTGTTTACTGACAAAATGTATGAGACTTTCTACTGGATGCTGGAGGTCTGGCTTGCAAGCCTAGTTTATCTTTGATCCAGACCATGTCTTTTGAATTTATAATAATACAGTCGCATACACTGTACATATAGTCTCTACATATGGCAAGTAGAGATATCACGAATAAAGGAAAAGTTGTAAAATATGTCTCATTATGAGATTATTATATAAGAAATGGAACACCACTGAGCCTGTTAGTAAACATATTTACTCATTTCATGTATAAAACCTTCTTATTGAAAGTTTTGAAAGTAAAGGTTTGAAATTATCTATCAATAGACGATAATAAAATTCCAAGTGTGAAATAAATACAAATAGCTGGAAAAATGCTTGATAATCTTGTATTTGAAATCTAATAGAAATATTAGTTAAATTCGCCTGTAAGATATTTTACACAGTGGCTTAGTGGCTAGCAAGAACATAAGGGATGGCTATGCTATATACAGTGTCAATAGTGTCCTTAGCAGAGGAAGAGAGGGGAAGGGTTTGGTTCCGGGCCAGTCAAGGCCAGACAGCCAGTCCTTCCCTCTAGGGGCAACAAGGAAGTCCAGCTGCCACTTCAGCCCAAAATTACCTCCAGCTGGCAGAACACGTGCATTTTATATCTTATCATTAAGCTTGGACTCCTTGCTTTGCCCCTGTCTCTTTCATTAACTCACATATGCGCGTGCACACACACACACACACACACACACACACACACACACACACATGCTTGTCTCACTATCCTTGTGAGGACCTTGTGAGGATATAATTATTAATGCAACTAATTAAGGTTGTGGGTTTTTTTTAGTTTTTTTAGTTTAGTTTTTTTTATAGGTTTTCCCAATGGGGACTATGTCCCCACAGTGTCAAAACTGTCAGATTTATCCATTGTGGATATCTAAAAATGTGTCCCCACACACACACACACACACACACACACACACAGACACACACACACACATACATACATACAAACTTTTTTTTGCACATTTTACATAATTTGCTCACATTTTCTTACTTACACAACAAACAGCTATTGCAAATCTCTTTCAGGTCTGTTTTTCAGCATATGGTACATGTGTATGCCTCTCTGCCTTGTTTCTGGTTTCATTTGCAATGGCTATAAAAGCGTTATACACACCTCAGGTCTCTGTAATGGTTTGCGGGTTTGTACTGCGCCGGGGGCTTTAAAGTCCCTGCAGTATGTCTTGACTTTATAACTGCAACTTTACTGATGACTTCAGAGAAGGACGAGCCGTTCAGGGACTTTGATCAGCACATGCGCACACACACTCACAAATGTGTGTTTCCCAGATGACATAATGTGTCATGCTGGTATTGCTCACTTGTAAATGGTGTCTCTATGGCTCTAGTCAGTTGCAGTGCTTGTCTAGGTGAAGAGCAGAACCAAAGATCGCATCATCATACCCTGTAAGAACCCTGTAAGTCTCTATAGCCTAATAGAGACTGCCATTTCCAAAGTCAAAAGTTTAAAAAAAAAAAAAAAAAAAGGAACAGAAAGTGAAGACCTGTTCATGAGGGGAATAAGTATGTTCTTTGTGGAGATAAATCCCTGTGATTTCTTTCTACAGAAACTCTGTAGAAAATTCGCCACTGTTATGTAAGATTGATTATGATTAAGTCGACAACTTAAGTTTCAAATTTATATCAAGATTTACTCAGGGAATGCTAATTATATTCAGAGTCGGGTTTTGCAGATCCTTTTTAACTTGATTATTACATGAATCACTGCAAAACTGTTTAATTATAATAACAATATGGATTCCACTCTCGTTATTCGTGAGCTTATACAATAGCACTTGATATAGTACATCTAATTATTTTGCAGTAATTATAACACTAATCACTGGAAATGGGGTTTAATTTAACAATATGGCTTCCACGCTCGTTATTCGTGAGCTTATATAATAGCAGTCGATGTACTACTTTGTTTATTTTGTATTTAAATTTTTGTGCCATGCTTCGAGATAATTTTATGTAGCCACAAGATACTAAATGGAGGCCAGGAAATCGTATTGTGTGTCAGGATTCTTATTGCATATTTTTATCACTCAATTTGCTATTTTGATTTGTTAAATGAGTCAAATAATGACAGTGTTTTTGTTCATTAATGTTAATGGAAAATTTGTTAATATGCACTGTCCTGTAAAGAAAACTTGCAGGAGTTTAAAGGACAAACTGACCAAGCGCTCACCTGCTATGCTTACAGCTAACTTTAAGCTTTAAGTGTTGTTCAGAATTTTATCCGTAAAACTTTCGGTCCAAGACATAAGCGGTGTCTCTGACTAACGCTGGACGTAATACTGCTCTTCAGTCGAGCCGATATCATACAAGAATTTACTGTAGGCTTCAGGTTCAGAATCATACGCAACTGAGACATGCCTCTGTTTACAATTTTGGTCAGTAGATCACTCCTGTCAGAAGTGAGTTTATTATATTATGTCTGAATATGGCTCTATAAGCCTAAAGTTGAAGAATTAAAATGTCCTTCACATGCAGTAGACTGTGGGACTGTTTTTTTTGTTGTTGTTGTTGTAGAAACACCCTATATTCTGCTTTAGGTGCAATAGATTATTGATATAACCTTTGTTAATCTATAGAACAGATGCTTTAATAGAAAAGTTAAAGAAAGGAATTTAGGGCTATCCCTCAAGAGGACCCTAAACCTTTGTCAAGCATGTCGGTTAAGTCTTTGTTTCTTTCTCTTTCTCTCTCAGACGTCCACTTTGCAGGACACTCCTGAGCTGCTGGGTTTTCTGCGCAACAGCAGCAGGCCGACTCGTCGCAAGAGATCTGTTACGACCACACAGAGCTACAGCAGCAAAACACTGGTACACACACGCACGTACTTCCACAAATGTGATTCCAACTCGCTGGTTTATTTTATTTCTATTTAAGATTTTTACGATTTATTCTGCAAAGATGTGGATGGATTATTCTTATAATCTATTATTCTTATATTTTTTGCACCCAGAAGCATTAAAGGGGTTTGTGGGCAAGTGAAGCTTTCGAAGGTATAAACATGCACACCTCTAAAATCTCCAAAAGTGGTTTCACAACTGTACAAAAACACTGAGAGTGAATTGTTGGAGGGAGATGAGGACTCTGAGGTGTGCGTGGAAAATGTGTGGCAGTCTGGGAAAGTCTGTTGGATGGCACTGTGGCTGAACTCTTGAAAACAAGACAAAAAAGACAGTAAATCAGGTTAATCAGCCAAAATGACATTTTTCTGCCGATAATACACTTGGATGGCTCAACTTTTTTTTTAATTACTTTTACTTTTTAACTTTGCCTAGGTCAATATGCTCATGTTAACCCAGTTTTACACAGTGGTTAACACATTTGCCTCAGACTTCCGGGGTTGGGGGTTTGAATCCTGCCTCCTCCCTGTGCTTCGGGGGTTTCCTCCGGGTACTCCGGTTTCCTCCCCAGCCCATTATGTGTTGTAGGCTGATTGGCATCTCTAAATTGTCCGTGGTGTGTGAATGAGTGTGTGATTGTTCCTGCAATGGTTTGGAACCCTGTCCAGGGTGTCCCCCACCTTGTGCCCAAAGTTCCCTGGGGTAGGCTCCAGGCTCCCCTGTGACCCTGTGTAGGATAAGTGGTATGGAAAATGAATGAATGAATGAATTAATATGCCCTGTGTTTGATTATATTATGCAGATCCTCGAAACAAGCCTTTAGAATAACAGTGGCAATGTTATGCCTAGACAAATGACACTTTAAAAGGTGAAGAAGAGGAGTTTGGAGCCAAGAGGAGTTAACGAGGACAACATGAATGCCGGTTCTTCAACAAGTACTTTATGTAATAAAGATACAGGAAGCTTTTCTTTCCATGCCACATCCTTTTTTTTGCCTTGTCATCATAGAACTCTGATGAGACGTCTAAGAGACGATCTCTCTGATGCTGCAATTCAACAAATCATGTTTGGTTTCTCCATTGGCAGTAACGTATTTTTCATAATCCAATGTCGTTCTCCTATCGGTGGCTCTCATTCTGAGATTTTCATCCAAAAAATTTCTCGCACTGTCAACCCTTTGTTGTCTGGACTTTTTTGTTCATGATGGCACTAAATCATCACATTATGGATTCTAAGACTGCTACTTAACACACAAGCAAAGAATTATTTACTCATGCAATTTTGGGCTGAGACAACAAGCTGGAGAGGGGCACGGTGGCTTAGCGGTTAGCACACTTGCTTTGTACCTACAGGGTTAGGGGCTTGAATCCCGCCTCTGATCTCTGTGTATGGAGCTTGCATGTTCTCCCTATGCTTTGGCGGTTTCCTCTAGGTACTCTGGTTTCCTCCTCCAGTCCAAAGACACGCATTGTAGGCTGATTGGCGTTCCCAAATTGTCCGTTGTGTGTGAATGGGTGTGCAATTGTGCCCTGCGATGGGTTGGTATCCCATCCAGGGTGTCTTATTTGGTGGACTTTATTTTTAAACTGGACTGTACTGTCATTTTCAGAACTATATAGTAGAAAATGTCACAATTGTACAGTGTGAAGGACTTCTTTCCCAGGCTGCCATATAAATAGGAAGGAAATAAGAGAACAAATGATACGAGTAAAGAATAAAAACAAAAAATCAATTTGAATGGAATTCTACTACTTCTGTCCACTTCCTTCTGTTTTTCATGTTCTGTACAGTACATTTTGGTTTGGTACATGCAACACTGCCCCCTAGTGCACCACAGAGATTCGATGTGTAAATCAGCCCTCAGTTTGGCATCCTGACTCTTAAATTCACTTTGACATGTGTTATGAGGATCTGCTGTACCCTCTGAGGGTCACTTCACCTGTAAAATGCAAAGCTGGACATTCATCACTCCGATTATTTAGAGCTTTCTCTTTGGGGGAATGGTGTGTGCGTGCGTGTGTGTGTGTGTGTGTGTGTGTGTGTGTGTGTGTCCGTCACAGGTCTGGAAAAGATAAGGCAAAGCCCAAAGTCATGAGTGTGATGCGCACATGCGCACACACACACACACACACACACATATGGTCGGCATGATCCTTCATTCCAAATTAACTGCCGTTTCTGAAAGCATGCACACTTAAACACTTTAACAGCTGATTCCTCATTCCCTTTTCTGTGTGTGTAGAATTGCTCTAATATCCATTGCCTGATGCTGGAGTGCACGGTGGGCCGTTTGGATCAAGGACAGAGTGCAGTGGTCAAAGTCCAATCAAGACTCTGGGCTCATACCTTCCTACAGGTAACACACACACACACACATACACAATGCATATCTATCTCTCTCACAATGGAAAGAAAACTTAACTGGATCATGTGGAAAACATGAAATAGTGACAGACATGGGGTGTATCCCAAATACTAATGGCCGTCCAGGAAAAGTAAAAATAAATAAAAAAATAAACATCTGGACATTTAGGACAGTGTAATGCATCACTGAGAATATTCGCTAGAAAAACCACTAGTTTTTTAGTGACTCACTGCAATATTGTGTCCTATTTAGCAATTATTGAGTTAGCACACTAAATAAGTCAACACATTCAGTTACATGAGCGTTGAGTGAGTTCACAAAAAAAGCTGCAAACTGTCATGGATGGTTTAGTTAACTGTGAAACACACAACAACAAGGACTAGGACGTGAAAAATAAACACAAAGTAGTCAAGCATGGAATAATCGAGAATGGCGCTACTAATGTTGGGGAAGCTACTTTGAAAATGTAGTTTTTCAAACTACAAGCTACTCGTCGTTTGAAGTAGTTAAGCTACACTCATGCTACTCTTTTAGAAACGTAGTTAGCTATGCTACAAGTTAATAACAAAAAGTAGCTAACTACACTAAATCCACTTAAATGGGCAACATTTTAGTATGTCATGATTGTGAATCAGCATATGAATAACTGTATAATTTTTCATAAAGAAATGAAACACAATTTAAAGATAATCCTGGACAATAATGAGTTTAGTTTTATGAGTCTTGTTTCATTTACAGACCATCCAATAATACAATTAATACTTAAACCGTACATGGGCAAAATATGTAGTGATTGGTCACACTACATCGCTACTTGTTTGAGAAAAGCTACACTATTTTAATGTAGCGGAGCTACTTTTATACTACTAAAAAATAAAGTTAGTAGCGTCGCTACATTTAGTTAACTAGTCCCCAAGGCTGGTCGCTACTTACAGTACACCAGACACTAGACAGGGAGTGCTATATATAAATATTAGTGCTTAAATACTAGTGCTCATTGTGTATAAACGTGGTTTAGGTGTTCGTGATCACGTGATAAAATTACGTCTAGCTGTACTGTATATTTCATCTAATGAAGCCAACGTTCCACTGTCTTTCATGCACATGTAATATTTCTGTGTTAGTATGCACTGACTTAACAGTGGCAGTGGTGGCTTGGCGGTTAAGGCTCTGGGTTACTGATCGGAAGGTCGAGGGTTTGAGCCCCAGCACTGCCAAGCTGCCTCTGTTGGGCCCTTAACCCTCTCTGCTCCAGGGGTGCTGTATCATGGCTGACCCTGTGCTCTGACCTTAACCACGTGTATAACCACGTGTGGTTGCTGTTATATGCAAAGAAAATAATTTCACTGTGTTCTAATGTATATGTGACCAATAAAGACTCATTAACAAGAAATCTTGTTATAGAAAAGTCTATTCTAGCATTTAGTACACTTAGAAGTGGACAATTCAGGCAAGTGTTCCTGATTCAGAAAACAGCTCATCTACAGGGAGTCCCAAAAGTCTCTAAATGAACACTTTTTAGCAAAATGTCTTCCCAAATTGTTCATACTTAGCGACACTGCTGTGAACTTATTTGTTTAAGTGTTGGAAGTGTAGGAAGTGTTGCGGACCGACCAAGAATTGGACGTCCACCAACATCCATGACGAAGGCACAACAGACATGGTGCTGGCAAATGTAGTCCAGTATGTATGGCAACGTTTGGGACACCCTGTACAATCTGTGCACACTAATTAACACAGCTAGTACAAATCATTCAGCCAGATCACGCCTCGGTCGATGTATGTAGTGCAGCAGGTAGTGGGATTCAGAACGTGTAGCTCGCACTATAGTTACACTTCAAGCGTACTTCAAGTGCACTAAGTTTAAACAAAGCTACTGTACATACCAAATGAAATCTTTTGCTTTGTTTTAGTTTAGTTTTTCCGGAAGTTGAACCTACTTTTCAGCAACGCAACTACAAGTAAAATACTAATAGCTTGGACATTAAATCTACGTTAGGTGGCTGGGCTGCGGATTTTTCCACCTCCGACTCTAGAGTTTCTACCTTTTGGGACAATACCATGAATTCCCAAGACCATTTGAGCGTTGTACTGATTGCGGCTCATTTATTAAGGTTTTATTTTAGGGGTCTGTAATGGTGGCTATACATCCACAGTTCATGGCTGTCCTTTCCTTATTGCACACATCCTGAAATGAATGACTCAACCATAGATACTGATGGCGAGGGAGAGGAGGTGATGTTAACCATGTGCTAATACAGAAAAGATGTGCTAACGTCAAGTCTCTTCACCTTACCCTTCTGACTCACATGGCTTAATTAGGCTTAACCTTGTCATGCCTAAACATCTTTAATCTTATTGCAACTGAAACACAGAGTAGAACCAGATCTGTGTCTATAAGAGAGAGAGAGAGAGAGAGAGATTGAGAGAGAGAGTGAGAGAGAGAGAGAGCATGATATAAAGAGGGTGATGAAGAAAGTCTTTCATCCTTTGTTTTGTTGGGGTTTTTTTTTAACCATTTCTTCATGCTTGAATCACTACAGCTCAGCGTCCACTTAAAAACTCCACATGTGTATTATCAGCATTGACAGAACATTTTAATCACAAGTAAGGGATGAATCTGTAGTTTCTGATTCGTTTTGCATTTGTTTGTATTATACAATCTCTAAAAGCATCACAAACGCACGTTTTCTGTAAGCACAGTTTAATTTTAACATCTTGACAAATCGCATGACATTTGCATCATATCAGACCTGATCACTAAATATATATTTTTTTACTTTAGCATTTCACTAACTTTTAATTGTAATGTAATTTTTGCATTGCTTTTATATTATTTTACTAATTTTAATTTTATTCTGTATTTAGACACTGTGTTATTTGTATTTTATTCTTCTTGTCACTATTATATATTATTGTTATTATTATTTGCCTATTTTACTTTTTTATTTATTTACCTTTCATGAGCCCTTTTTGAGTCCTTTATATAATGTCTACAAATATATACATTTATGTGTATAAAATTTTTTATATAAAAACCTATATAATTAAAATTATATATTTATATAATTAATTTTAATATGGCAATGTAATTGATTAAAATTAAATACAATTATTTGTAAAATGGATGGATACAGTGGATGAATGGATTTATATATTTACACGATATGTTTTTTAAAATGAACACAAAAGAAGTTTACAAAATCTGTCAAAATTTTAATATTCAATCAGTTTGTAATTAAATGTATTTTTGTTAAAAATATATTTGATATCAGTGATATCTCAGAAAAAGCGTTTTTTTATGATTTATCACGATCTTGATATTATATTGCCACACATTGCCCTACCTCACACTGTAAAACATAGAGCTACATGTCAGTGTATAAAAGAGCAGTATAAATAAACATTATTATTATTATTATTATTATTATTATTATTATTATTACGGTTTATTGTTTGATTTAAATGTTGTGGAACATCCGTAAGGCAAATTAAGTTCCTGTTATCACTTAAGTTGTAGCTACGATAAGTTATAGCTATGTCATTCCCTTACCAGCTTCTCTCTCTCTAACGAAAACACAGCTTGTCATTTTACCGAGAAGCCGTAAAGCATTTCTCCTCCATGCTGGGAAACTTTGCAAAGCACCATGACTGTTACAAAGAGCTGACACCCGGGACTCCTTCCATAAATGTTAATTAAATAGCTCCTAATAAAAAACTTAACCATATCAATGATTATTTTTTTTCCTTTAAATAACACTTTTTTAAAAATCTGTTTATTATTTGTCTTAGATTGTGTGGCGCATCTGCCGTACAAGTCTCTGTGTATGAGCTGTTACTATAGAAACAATAACGTATTAGAACGAGAGCATTAATATTAACCTATTGTTCGCGTTACAGCCGGAACTACTGTCTGAGCCTCACACGTTCTGACCAGTCATTTTCAAGAAATCAGCTGTAATCCTTCCTCTAATTGTGTTGGTGTAACAGCCATAAAACACATGATCACTCTGATTTAATTTCATAAACAGCAATTCTACTGACACGGCTCATCAGAAATGATCAGAAATCTTTGCTTTATGCAATGTTTTTAATTGCTGTATGGGTATTGGTTAAAACGGCATGCTGATGTATGAAGTATCGTGTTTGAGAGAGTGTGAATATACTGTGTTTCTGCATGGTTTATATTATATTTCTGCTACCTAAAACGTTTTCTCTCTCAGAGGCGGAATGACAACTACCTCGTCAACTCTACCGTGTACTTCCGCGTAACAGGCATGCCGTACCGCATCAAACCGCAGACCCTGCCACACCAGAGTAACTCGGTAAGGAGATATATGTGTGCATTGGGAAGGGGAAGAAATTGAGGACTGGGGAACCGGAATGAGAGGTTGAGATGAATAAACACTTGGAAAGGTCAGATGTGCTTGACATTTTGAGTAGCAAGGTGAGGTGGATTATGGGGTTATTTGAAGTAAGGTCAACAATTCTGACCTTTTTTTAGGTTCCAGACCTTCAAGCTTTAATACTTAAACCCAGCTTAGTCTGGGAAAACTGCAAAATAAGTAGAGCTTAAGGAAAGAAAGGAGCCCTGGTATGGGACAAAAAATACACATTTACACTTAGCACATACTTGTTTTTAATGTGATGTGCGAGTGAGGCTGAAGAAAATGTGTTCGTTTTACAATTGAATTCAATTTACACATTTTATATCTCAATCACTACTGGCATCCATTCAGCACTGAGGAACATTTGAGCCTGCCAGGGCAATGTGATTAAATCAACAAAAGGGGTAGCTGCAAGATGCAAATCTTTAAAAGGGTAACTGGAGAAATGTTTTGTGAGCTTGTGATGTGCCGTTCTTCGTGTTTTATGTCATTTATTAGGATTTTGGATATAGGATTTAGGCAGATTACAATATTTAGTATTACCTATTGACCAAAATGGTGGCGCCCAGGACCATGGTCCTGGAGAAACGACATTTCATTCTAATGTGTACAAGCTATATAACAATCAGCCATAAGATTAAAACCACCTGCCTAATATTGCATAGGTCCCCCTTGTGCCACCAAAACAGTTCTGACCCGTCGATGGAAGGATTCACAAGACCTTTGAAGATGTGCTGTGTTATCTGGCACCAAGACAATCCTTTAAGTTGCGAGGTGGGGCCTGCACGGATCGGACTTGTTTGTCCAACACGTCCCACAGATACTCGATCGGATTGAGATCTGGTGAATTTCAAGGCCAAGTCAACACCTTGAACTCTTTGCCATGTTCTTCAAAACATTCCTGAACTATTGTTGCAGTGTGGCAGGGCGCATTATTATCCTGCTAAAAAAGGCCATTGACTATAGGGAATACTGTTGCCAGGGGGTGTACTTAGTCTGCAACAATGTTCAGATAAGCGGTACAGTACATATCAAAGTAACGTCCACATGAATGCCAGGAATCAAGGTTTCCCAGCAGAACATTGAGCCTTGGGCGCCCATGACCCTGTTGCCGATTCACCGGTTGCCTGTTGCCCTTCCTTGGACTGATTATGGCTGATTGGTGTATAGAGGAATGACAGTAAAAACCCACTTGACATGACTAATTTATTTTAAATCCAGTACTATTTTGTAACACTGGTGTTAATTCATTATCAGGAATGAAAGGTTTGTTAACAAACACTTGTCCCAGATTTCATCAACTAAATGTAAGCCAAATGTAGTGTTAAAGTAAAAAAAAAAATGCTTCTGTGTAGCCCTATGTTTTCCAATCACATTATCACAGAAGAGACTTGCACTGATTATTTCAGTTTGTAACTATGAATGTGATCATGCATACCTTAGTCTCAACCCCTCTATGTGTGTGTGTGTGTGTGTGTGTGTAGATCGGTACATATGTGGTATGGGCGATTCCTGATCTGTCCTTTGCCATTCCTCTATGGGTGATTATCCTGGCCATCCTCCTGGGACTGCTGGTGCTCGCCTTTCTAACCCTGGTTATGTGGAAGGTATGGCAGCTTCACACACACACACACACACACACACACACACACACATACACACTCTCATCCATACACACACTCATCCATACATAAACATACATGAATTGATGTCAGTTTTATTATAATGTATAAAACAAAAACTCTTCCCTATATATAGTATATAATGGAATAAAATATGAGAGGGCATGCTGCTTTAGAATCGATAATCAGCTTCAGGTTGATTACTTTCTTATAACACTACATCCCAAAGTGTGTAATTCATCTTATATATCTTCTACTTTTTATACATTTATAGTTAAGTCAGTTCTGTAGTTATTACTTTATATATAATATTCATGTATACTGTATAATTTAAAATTAATAAGCACTAATAATTATTTTTCATTTAGGGAAATTTGCTGCAAAGCCACAGCATCAGACTTGTGCCAGGCAAATACTACAAAAGCCTGCTACACAGTAGTAAAAATCAGGATCAAAATATGTAACGAAGTTGCAGATTATTCAGAAATATTTAGCGCTTCAAAAATATCACACAGTTTTGCCCTTTTTTTTCAAATTATGTGGCGTCCTCTCTCGGTACATACATACACAGTATGTCCACAGTGTGTGTGAGTGTGTGTACAATGTGTGTACAATGTGTGTATAGATATATATTATTTTTATAGCACTTTTCTTCATATTACAAATGCAAACAATAGTTAACACTTTCATGCATAATGTCCACAATTATGGAGAATCAATTTAAGACTGATTTCTTACAGTCTCTAGAGAATTTGCCATGATCAAAATATCTACACAAAATCCCAAATTAATTTTTTTTTTAATTGTCTGTTTTATTTATTTATTTATTTATTGAAGATTTTAAAAAATAAAATAAAAAAATTACCTCCACAACAGCACGTATTTCGTATATAGGAACATTACATTTTCTATCATTTTGGTCATCAACGTCTAATATTTTAGACAACAATTTAACCATTTTTTTAAAAAGAATAAAAATTGAATGAAAATTATATTTATAAAAGTGCATAATAATATGAAAAGGAATTTTAAGTAATAAAAATATTTAAAGAAATACTTTACTTATAAAAATATATGTGTGTGTCTATGATATATATATATATATATATATATATATATATATATATATATATATATATATATATATATATATAATCACTAACCCACACATGATGTAATTTAATTTATTTATTTCCTCCTTGTCTGTTTCTCTTCACTTGTTCCTCAGTGTGGATTTTTTGATCGAGCGCGGCCACCGAAAGATGACGATGTCTCGGACCAGGAGCAGCTGACGGGCGAGAAATCGACAGAAGCGTAAAAGAGAGAACAGGGAAAACAAGAATGTGGAAGAAATATCCATGAAGATGGTGAATGAGCTTTGATAGAGGGACTTGTGGCATGTCAAGGGTGCCTGAACTAGCAATACGACCATCCGATCTCCCATGCTGCACTGGGATCTGTAAGCTGGTTCACACTGTCTTTCATGGAAAACTTTATTCGAATCAGGCAGAGCGTGGGTTTCTGGATCTGAGGTGCTTTTTTCTCGGATCCCTCCAGGGCTGTGAAAAGAGAAGTGATAGTTAAGGACTGCAAGAGAGAAATCCTGATTCTTGCGTTATAAACCCCAAAGACAATCACACACACACCGAGACTGAACAATGTACGCTGGGAAAACAGGATTTCTCTTAAATGCACAGCTCACTTTGCCTTAAAGAACTGTAACACTGCTGAGAGTTTCTATGAGCTGTAAGATGAGCTTTTCCAGACCTTATATTCAATTGATTTCGCAGGTCTTAAAATCTTCTCTGAGTGCCTACACCCACCCACACACACACACACACACACACACACACATGTGCACACACACTCCTGTATATGAAAAACACAGCATCCAATTAAGAACACTGTATACCATGGAATAATGACTAGCACATTTTTTTGTGGAAAAAATGCTTTCTTGCTTGAAACCCACACACTTTAAAAAGGCTGAATCTAGAAACATGAAGGGTTCTTTCAGTTGTGCCTGTGAGGTAATCCTTAAAGGTTCTGTGTAGAAATTCTATGCAACAGCAGAATGTTTGTCCATGATAGAGGGGTCCACATAGAAAGATGGATTCAAGAACCACTAAAAACCTTTAAGAAAAACCTTTTATAATTTTTTTTTTCTAAAATTTTCCACCAGTGTTCTAAGAATACTTACTCAGTAATGATTTTATTGCAATATATTTAATTAGAGCATGTGTTTTATAATACTTTACCAGCTGAACAGTTCACATCACAGGAGTAGTATATGAATTGATAAATATGTGCAATATTGCGATATTTGTTTGTTGTTGTTTTTTTGTTGTTTTTTTTTCTTTCTTTTTTTTTTGACTTGCTAAAATCATTTGTACACTGGCTCCGATTGAGATGTTTTTTGAACTTGAGGTTCAGGTTGTTTTGTATATAACGTTAAAAGAGAATTATTTTTAAGCTGTATGATTGGTGGATGGATGACTGGTGCCAATGTAAAAAGGGAATGATGATATACCTTTTCACTGTTCATTCTTTCAATCGATAATAGCTTCATACTCTTTATGTTTTGTGTCATATTCTGAAAAAAATGGCCCCAAAATCGTTATGAGGATCAACTCAGCAGCGTCACCTTCATTTTTATTTTATTTTTAAATTTTATTATAAATCACCAATATAAAATATATGCAGTGACATTTTGGAGAATATACAAAATTTAAGACATACCTAAACTATGTCATTAGCTCTAACTGAAAACTTTGTTGGTGCCTGAACAGATTTGCTTACCACTGATTGTAACTGTAAGGCTAATAAAGAACCAAAATGCATACTAGTAAAGAAATATTAATGACACCTGCTAATAAATTTTGTATTTCACTTTTTGGGAGTTTTGTGTTATTTATGTGGAATTCTGCTGAGCAGGTTAACAGCTCTGAGACAGCAACCGAACTAAACAGTGCTTCCTGTATGAACTCAACCTGAAGCCGGCCAAGCAAATATAATTTGCCGTTAAGTTGAATTGCCTTTTCCTCCTTGCAGATACAATATTATGCCTGCAGTAGGCACTCTTTCATCATTTTTTTTTTCTCATGTGGCACAAGAGCGTCTAATGACCATAAATTCATAGACTCAAAGTAAACTAAGTCATGAAGCAATCACATGTGACTTATGCTATAGGGTGCTATCTAGTGGAGCCAATAATAGCAGTCACGATTTGAATGAACTAGAACAAACCTAATACAAACATTTATTTATTTATTTATTCCATCAAACATCATGTACATTACAAATACACCATCCAGTTTTCCATTTTCATCTACATTATAATAGTTTCTAGCTGTCTTCACGTATTCCATATTTTTACAAAATATATATGGGTTGTACCGTATATGTTTATAAGAATGGCTGACTGTTTCTTCAGGTTTGTGCCATTAAAAAGGGGTGTGTGGGGGGAGGGGGTGGGGTCACCCATCTCCGAGGTTGAGGGTTCGAATCCCGTCTCCACCCTGTGTGCATGGAGTTCGCATGCTCTCCCTGTTTCAGGGGTTTCCTCTGGGTAGTCCAGTTTCCTCCCCAGTTAAAAAACATGCGCCGTGGGTTGATTGGCATTTCGAAATTGTCCGTAGTGTGTGAATGTGTGTGGGATCGTGTCCTGCGATGGGTTGCTACCCTGTCCAGGGTGTCCCCCATCTTCTACCCCAAGCTCCCTGGGATAGGCCATTACCGGTTCCAGGTTACCCCGTGACCCTGTGTAGGATAAGCAGTATAGAAAATGGATGTATCACTGGGCTCCGTGTTTATACAAATGTAGGTTCTTGAAGTCTTAGCAAATATGTTATTCGCTCCATTTCATAAATTTCCCACACCTTTTGAATCCACATATGGTATGATGGAGGCTCTGCCTTAAGTGATGCACTTAATAACTGCTACCGGTAGTATTTCTAATAAGTGCATTTTATTCCTTCCCTCAAAACCTTCTGGTATTACTCATAAGATGGACCCACCGTTGGGTCTTGTGGGACTTCAAAGCGAAAGATCTCTTTAATTGCGTCAGAGATGTCCTTGCAAAAGGTTTTTAACTTGACCAAAAAATATTTTGTCATTATCTGCGGTACAAGCCAGTTTTCAGTGAGAGAATACAAAGATGTAGTCTGGTCTAGAAGCCAGCGCCCAAGCACAGACAAATAGTGTAACAAAAAGTCAAACAAAACAATACAATTCCCTTATCTGAACAAAAAAAAAAAAACTGCTACCTCACTGTTTAATTTGGCTCATTTGTAAAGTCGTTCAGTCGTTTTTCTTTATAGAAATCAGACTTTATCATTTTTCTAAACAATTGGTGAAATGATGATGGCTTATGGTTGCTGATAATTGCATTTCAAAGACACATTAACAACCTAGCTAGTTAGGTAGCAAGCTAGATTAGTGAGCATACTCACTTACACTCGTGCTGTAAATGATACTGTTGAAACACCATAAGATATAGTACAGATACAGTAGGATTTATAGTTCAGTAATAACTCATCTATGGTGAAAATCTAGTAAAAAGGTATTTTTGAAGATTTTAAGATATTGATGGTTGTAGTGGTTATTAGTAGATCAGCATTTTTTGTTCATTTTTCGAGGCAAGATTCATAAATCGATTATTACAAACATTTGCAATTGTATGGGACAATGTGTCATTTACTCCCTTAGAGTTACAGAGTGATCTGCAGCCCATCCTAGAGTGGGGTCACTTCTCCTTAAACTGTATGCTGGATGTCGGGAATATCTGCAGAACATGGATAGGGAAGGGATGGACATGCCAAGGAGAAGATAAGGTCTGGGAGGTGGGAGGAAACCAGAAAACGACGAGGATACTCATAGGGACACAAGATGAACACACAGATGAACTCCACACAGACGATAACCCAAGGATGAATCTTCTGGATCCAACCGGAAACCCTGGTGGTGTGAAGCACCAATGCTCCACCATGCTGCTGAATTTTAACATTTATATATAATATAGTTATTTAGTAATAATTTTATACATTCAATAGAGGGTGCACGGTGGCTTAGTGGTTAGCATGTTCGCCTCACACCTCCAGGGTTAGGGGTTTGATTCCTGCCGCTGCCCTGTGTGTGTGCGGAGTTTGCATGTTCTCCCTGTGTTGTCGGGGTTTCCTCCGGGTACTCCGGTTTCCTCCAGACAGGCTGATTGGTGTGTCTGTAGTGTATGAATGATTATGTGTATGTGATTGTGCCCTGCGATGGATTGGCAACCTGCCTTGTGCCTGATGCTCTCTAGGATAAGCTCCAGGTTCCCAGCGACCCTGAAGGATAAGTGGTATAGAAGATGGATGGATGGATGTTCAATACTACATGCACTTAAGCATGAAATTCATGTTTTGATATATTTATTTTTTTTGCAAATGACGAAATTCTATTTCAGTTCAATTCAAATCTGATGTTATGTCACAAACTCAATATAACGACATTCGATTTTCGCATTTCATTTGAAATTTCTAATAGCCTAACTCTACAAACACGAGGAATCTCTTCCGCTCAGCAGGGGGTGCTATACGCCATGTTGTAATCATGTTAGACTCCATTATTTCCACAGAAGAAGAGCAATGACGTCTTTCTAACCAAATATTTCTCGTCGGTTTTATTATTTTTTTTATATCAATAGTCTTTGCTTTATTGATTGGAATATTGGAGGTGTTTAAGGTAATGGTATCATTTAGCAAACCTTACACATCAGATAACATTTTTTTAATAGCTCTGGCATGTAGTTTTCAGTTTGAACATTTTAGCTAACTAGCAAGATTGCTAACTGCAGGCTGCTAAATTTCAAACCATGTCCACGAGTCAGTTATTTCTCCGACTTATTTTTGTTTAATTTCGTAATTATAAAAGAATACATATTAGCAGCAGTCAATTATATTTCTATTTAAAGTTTTCTAGGTTTATATGGCTTAGCTAGATAGAGTTAAGTTAAGCCAAGCTAGCAGTGAGCACACACATTATTGACGGTGCATTGGTACTGCTAACGTCTTTACTTGTTCTTCCTTCGTTGGTCTTAATACAGCCTGTTAAAGTACCCATTAGGTAATCATAAATAAATAAAAATACGATATAATAAAAGAGAAACGTTGTAAATTGGCAGTGAGATCGCGTCTGTCGGAAATACCGTGTAGTCTCGCGATATTTAGCGTCACTGGCTAACAACAACAGGTTTCTCCTTTCAGTCTTCTCTTCAGGAAGTGAAATACATGTTCTATTGGGTTAAGGTCTGGTGATTGACTTGGCCAGTCTACAACCTTCCACTTGTTTCCCCACTGATAAACTCCTTTGTTGAGTTGGCAGTGTGTTTTGGATCATTATCTTGCTGCATGATAAAGTTCGTCCTGATTAATTTGGATGCATTTCACTATAAATTTTCAGACAGGATGTTTCTGTAGACTTCTGAATTCATTCTGCTGCTACCATCATGAGTTACATCTTCAATAAAGATTAGTGAGCCTGTTCCAGAAGCAGCCACGCAAGTCCAAGCCATGATGCTACCTCTGCCATGCCTCACAGATTTGGATCATGAGCAGATCCTTTCTTTCTCCACACTTTGGCCTTTCCATCACTTTGGTAGAGGTTAATCTTGCTCCCAGAACTTTTGTAGCACATCTCTGTACTTCTTTGTGAATCCCAATCTGGCTTTCTGATTCTTATTGCTGATGAGTGGTATGGTCTCTATATTTCTGCTCTCAAAGCCTTCTTCAAACGGTAGAGTGTGATACCGTCACATCTGCCCTATGGAGGTTGTTGGTGATGTCACTGACTGTTGTTTTGGGTTTTTCTTCACAGCTGGCGCAGTGTTTGTCATCAACTGCTGTTGTTTTTCTTGGCCAACGTGTTCCATATCTGGTTGTTAGTACATGACTGGTTTCTTTCTTTTTCAGGACATTTCAAATTGTTGTATTGGCTATGCCCAAAGCTTGTGCAATGGCTCTGATAGATTTTCCCTCTTTTCTCAGTTAAAAAATGGCTTGCTTTTCTCCCACAAACAGCTCTCTGGTCTTCATATTGTTTTATCCTTCTTAACAACAAATGTGTAGTCTTCACAGACATAACTCAAGGTAGAAATTCAGATTCATTATTATTTTTTTTATTTTTTTAAATCAATCTCACAGGGCACACCTGGGTGACAAGAAACGCCAATCAGTCATGTGTTCCAATATTTTTGATCACTTGAAAAAATGGTTCAACGGAAGGTGCCATTTTATAAGTTGTTTAACGCATTTAGATGTAAATATGAGGAAATGAATCTTTCGATCTCGAACCCAAATATCTTCGGTGTATAGCAAAATAATTGAAATATGCTTGTGGTGAGGATAGAGTAAGCTGCTCACATAAAGAACATGATACAAACACGCAGTCACAGACTCCTCGGTGGTGCGGCCATCCCGGAAGTAAACACGAGTGTTTATATGAACGCAGTGTTGTTCGGTAGTTGACCATGACTCTCTTCTAGGAGTCCCTCATGATGGCACTAAAATCAGGCGAGGAGCGCCTCAAGGAGATGGAGGCCGAGATGGCGCTGTGAGTACCGTTCTGGTTATGTACCTTTCTTCCATCATCTCACTATCTTATGATTTATTTAGTAGTATGCGTGTTATTCAGGCTGGTGTTGATGGCCTAATATATAAACCTGCGTGCATGGCGTTTATATGTCCCGAATATTTGCACTCAATCTTCATGCACTAAAGCAGGTTTTGTGTGCAGGTTCGAGCAGGAGGTTTTGGGAGGACCTGTCGCTGTGACTGCAGGAGGCCCACCTGTAGTGGAGGCTGTTCCAGTGGCTCTGGCTGTGCCGGCTGTACAAGCTATGCCAGTGGTCCGGCCCATCATAGGCACGAACACCTACCAACAGGTAAATATGTAAACCAGCCACAAATTGTCTCGAAGCCAGTTGTTAGTGATGGTCACTCAAATTCTTTCCACCTGATTGAACATAATTAATTTACACTACCAGTCAAAAGTTTAGACATGCCCATTCTTTATTTATTATTTTTATTTTTTCCACATTTTAGAATAATAATAAAAGTCATCAAAACCCTGGAGTAACACAAATGGAACTGTAGGAATTATGTTGTGATAAAAAATCCAAAATAAATCAAAATAATTTAGTATTTTAGCATCTTCAAAGTAAACACCCTTTTTACCTAGAGTTTCCAGAAATGGCATTTTCTCAACCGATTTCTAGAGGAATTTCCCTGAGATGCTTTTTAAGCAGTATTAAAGGAGTTCACACCGACGCTGGACCCTTATTGGCAGCTTCGCTCTAAGTCATCCATTTTAAAAAATAAATAAATACATTTTGTAAATAAAATGTTAGTTTTCTAATGAAAGAAATGAAGGTCTGCACAATTATATTTTTTGTCTACAACACTGATTTCAAACATTTAATCATTCACCTTCAGATCAAAAGATTTTTAAGATCATGAGAAACATTTCATTTGAGTGTCTCCAAACTTTTGACTGTTAGTGTACTTCTACAAAAGTAAGTGAAACTGTATAAACCACCAGGTTGTTTTTAGATATGCATTGCAATGCAGCAGCTTCACTGAAACTGCGTTTATCACAGATGTAACTTAGATTGTTCTATATAGTTACTTGTATAAGTCGGATATACAAGGCATATAAAGGCATAACTATAGGCATTTATTAAGCTTTGTCTGTCATGTCATTCAGCAAATACTGCTGATAAAGCATTTCTTGATGTAGTTTTCTAAGCCGTCCATAGTCTGCGATGCTTTTGGGTGGAAGTTGCTCTTAAAAGCTAATCTGATCCTAAATAACAGTTAGGCTTATGTCTAAAAGTAAAAGGAAACCGTGGAATGACCGTGGGAACTGATTTATATTTTTAATTTGCTATTTCTTATTAAGTCATCAGGCCATTTAAAAGTTCAGAAGGCACAGGTCGCTCCATTAGACAGCTAAAATAATGTTTAATTTCTTATTGAATGCAGATCCACTCAGCTTTGGTTTAATTATTCAGACGTTCTGCTTTGGAATCCGAAATATCTGCATGAGCATCAGTGAACATCGGCAGCTCGTATTACTTAGTGTTAGCTGTTTGGGAAATAATCTTTCCCTTCCTTCTACAGGTCCAACAGAGCTTGGAGGCAAGAGCTGCTACGTTAGTCGGACCTCCACCTCCTGCGTTCGTTGGTCCAGGTAGGGCATGCATCAATGGTTATATTGCTTCAAGTGACGTTGCAGCATAAGCACAGAATTAACATTGTTTGCGACCGATCCTTTTTTTTTCTTAGCCATCCCTGCAGTGCGACCTCCGCCAATGATGCGACCTGCGTTTGTTCCACACATCCTGCAAAGACCAGGTAACTGGCCAACAACGTATATCACTTTAAATTTGTTTGGAACAATTTTACTGATGTTGTCTAGCTAGATCTTAGTGGCAGTTTGGATGTGTGTCATTCTCGTAATCTGTCTCATTCTGTTTCTGTAATGCATGTCTCAGGGGGACAGAGAGTGCCAATGATGCGTGGCCCTCCACCACAAGGTATGATGGCACCTCCGCTGCCCCGCCCTCCTCCCCCACCACCAATGATGATGGCACCCCCAATGGCCGGACCCCCTCAGCATCCTATGGCTCCCATCGGACCACCTATGGGGCCGATGAACCAAGTTACACCTGTAAGGGCTTTCATGTCCACTGCACAAATAACGCCACCAACCGAAAAGAATAAAAAAACCCACATCAACCGAAACGTGGTACTCGTATTGGTTAGTTCCCAATAGTATCATGAAACAGTGAAGAAATGCAGGATGTCGTTGCAAACCAAAACGATGCAGTACCTTTTACTGTTACTGTGACTCCAAAATTGGTATAAAATTAACTTTTTATCCTGCAAAAAAAAAAAAAAAAAAAAACACTTTAATGGCTTTAGCAGCTAACAGTGATTTTAGTGTTACTTTGGAATCACAAGGTGTGTCATAAATATTAAGAAAGTTTCTAAAACATTGGCGAAAGATGATGTTAATAGCTATTCTTGTGTAAACAAAAACAATACATGTTTAGTTTGTTGTAAATGTAACGATTTATGAGGAAAAAAAAGATAGGGTTTTATTGATTTGCCAACTTTTCCACTTCAACCAAGCTTCAAACGTTTTTATTCATATATATTTCTGGTGTTTTTATTCAGGTTTTGGAATACAACGCTTAACACATTTCAATAATATTAGTTTTACTAGTGACTAATGGCTGGAGAAATGAATGCAAAATCGAAAAGTTCATCATTATTATTATTTTTTCTCTCTCCTTTGGCAGGTTGAAACAATGAACCCAGTGGTAGCGGCCCCACCTCGGTCAGTGACGCATGCGCCGCCCAAAGTTACCCCCAGCGTTATACAGGCAGCTCCCACCGTTTATACATCACCGCCCGCCCCCAAGAGACCAGACATGAGAGCCCAGAGACAAGCACGCATAGTAAAAACCTTTCACACATACACAACATAACACTTTAGAAGATTCATCCTTCCATGTCTCTTTAGAGAAACTTTAGAGAATGGAAGATGTTAGCCGTTTGTAAATAGTGAGACACACGTAAGGGACTGAAGGTAAGGAATAAAACATGACATTGTTCCTTTTGTACGACAACAATTTTACAATGATTAATATATTTTTCATTTATTAAAGAACGACGTTGTACTTTTTGAACCGTTCGTAGTCAGGTTTGACTTTATTATTTAACACATTTATTAATGTGTCAAGTCTCTTTGAACTAATGTTAGCTTTACTAATATTAGCTTAACTTAGAATTAATATAAGCTATAAGCCTTACGGCCGGATCTACCGTCTAAGCTGCTGTTATGGAAAATTCTCACCTTCTGATGAATCAGATTTGAGAATTCAGGAGTGCTGTGGTATAAAATATTTTAATTAAAAGGGAAGAAAAGAAAAAAGAAGCCTCTCACAGCTGTGGCTGTGCAGTTATAAGCATTTTACCATATCTCATTAAACATGATGTCGATCAAAACTGTTAAAATAGTCGAGCTATATCGGTTTTGTTAATCCTTACTCTGTTTGTAATGAATGCCAGGACGAGCTGGCAGCATTAGTAGCCGAACAGCAGGCAGCTGTGATGGCAGCCGGGCTCCTGGAGGCCAAGAAGGACAGCGTCACGGACGACAGCGTCATCGGGCCGAGCATGCCTGAGCCCGAGCCTGTACACATAGAGGTACTGAACTTTACTCCCAGTGATCATAAAATTCATAAGCGTCCATTATTCTTAAAAGCATTAGATGAGATTTGCTACTTGCTTTGCAGGTATGTGCTGTAGGGCTGGGTGATATAATATCGATATCGTGCTAAACGATGACGCAATACACTTTTACTAGATATCGTTGGTATGGTGATGTATTTATTTATTTATTTTTAAATTAATAATTACAAATTAAATGGTACTGAATGGATGCCGTAGATTCGACATAAAAAATTTGTTTTACTTAATCCTCTTTGATTTTGTAAGCATTAAAGTATCTTCAAACTCAGTTTATTGGATTTTTTTTGTTTGTTTATTTTACTGCTGTTTTGTGGATAGTTTGTTAGCAAAGTTATATATCGTAATGCGCATCATGTATCTGTCCTCGAGTATCGTGATATGATATTTTTGTCATATCGCCCAGTCCTAATGTGCTGTGTAATAACTTGACAACGTCCTAGCCATTACTAATGTTAATACACTGTCATACAAATCATACATTTATTAGCTAGCACACAGGGATTGTAAAAGTTCCGGCGTGCTGCCTGAGTTGCTTAGATACTAACTAGGTCAAAACACACTAATGTAATTAATGTCTTAATGTAACGATGTATGGCGAGCTAGTTTGCTAGTTACGTGGATTAATACAGAATAAGGTAAACTAGCGACCATGAGTATTATCTTATCTTTGGCAAAACACTTCGGCTATGAGATTTGGTTTTCACATCGAATTTTCACGACAAACTTAAAAGATACTAATCGAGTCCTGCTGGAGTGTTTACCGTCTCGTTTTACCTTTTAACCGTGAGGTAACTGTGTGTTTTTATTATATACTGAGCTTTTATTCAGCAAAAGATCATACGTCGTGTATGTATGTCATCTCTGTGTGCTACTTAATTTGTCCACCCTGTAATGGTTCGAACAGTTTGGATAATTCTCTTCATGTCCATATCTTGATAAAAAAAGACATAAAACAATGTGTTGGAGCAGCCATTTGCTGATTGAATGTGTGCGCCATGTTTAATTCTCTGCTTGTGTAGCCACCTGAGAGCATCGCGGAGGATAAGAAGAAAGGAAAACAGGAGAAGGTGAGGAAATGCATCCGTACAGCCGCAGGCACCACTTGGGAAGACTCCAGCCTAGCAGAGTGGGAGACAGGTATAAGCATTATCACTGGTTAGAGTGCCACATGAACATGTATGCAGCAGTACATTTACGTTTTAAATCCAGTAGCTGTTTTTATTACATGTTGAATGTATCACAGCTGAAACTGGGACTTTTCATATGTGAAACAAACATGTTCCCATTTCTGCAAAACAACTCTCGACTTCCCAGAATGAGACCTCGAGAGTAATACACACACACACACACACACACACACACACACACACACGTTTCTTCCGGACTCTTCTTTATTCAGATGACTTTAGGATATTCTGTGGAGATCTGGGGAATGAGGTGAACGACGACATCCTGACAAGAGCATTCAGCCGCTATCCATCCTTTCTGAAGGCTAAAGTGGTACGAGACAAACGCACCGGGAAGACCAAGGGCTACGGATTTGTCAGCTTCAAGGACCCCAATGACTACGTACGTGCCATGAGGGAGATGAACGGTGAGTGGAGATACAGCTCTTTGGAACCATATTCACGATACAGATTAAGTCCTGACCCTAGAAAAAAAGTCACGTTTGTCACTGTAATTTAATCCAAGACTAGGTTTTGATATTTATAAAGGACAGTACTGCTCTTCCTGGAACTACAATTTCGAATATCTGTCTTTTGCTACATCAACGCTTTTTGTATGCTTACAGGGAAATATGTAGGCAGCAGACCCATCAAATTGCGAAAGAGCACATGGAAAGACAGGAACCTGGAGATCGTACGCAAAAAGCAGAAGGAGAAAAAGAAGCTCGGGCTTAGATAAGCTCTGAGAGACTGAGTCAAAACTGTAATGCAAGTGTGAGAGTGTGTTTTACCTCCATCTCCTGCTACACACCGACAGCCTCAAGATGGAGAAGACTGGAATTTATTGATGCTCAAATACACAACTGTGGTAGCAGGAGATAGGAGTGGATCAGTAACGCTTGTTACGTAAAGTGTGATACCTCCTCTATTTGTGATGATCTGAGTCTTTTACAGTGGCATTCAACAGCGACTTTCAAACATATGTAGTACAATTGTGTTTTATCTTGATTTTTTTTTTTTTTTTGCTCGCCCAGTTACCAGAAATAACTATCATGTTCTCTTATTTTGATGTTAGAAAGAGCTGGTAAACAATAACTTGTTATAACAATAACAAGTTTTACTTTGTAAAACTTGTCAATAAACCTCATGTTTTATATTGCGTACCATTTTGCACTTTTGTTTCATCGATGTTGTCTGAATTAACTCCTTAGATAAAGGAGTTCTTGAGTTTTGCAATATAATATGCTATTTACGAACCCTGAGTAAATCTGAGGTCATGTGAGGTCATTTTATCACAGCTGTTCATCCTTAGGAACTGCCTGGTCAGGGCTGCAGTGGTTGAAGAGAATTGAGCTACTATGTAGTTTAGCTTTTGTAAAATAGAACCAATTAAAATGATTGGAAATATCAAGAGTGATGTAGCTGATGTTTGGGGAACTATCCGAGCCAGAATTCATAGATCATTCTGAAAGTGCTGCCATTTCTACTTCTGGGTGTTTGTTCCTAGTGTTTCCAGGGGCATAGTGGTAGTGTTCATCCATCCATCCATCCCTTTTCCATACTGCTTATCCTACACAGGGTCACAGGAGAGCCTGGAGCCTATCCCAGGGAACTCGGGGCACACCCTGGAGAGGGCAAAAACGCACCAAAACTCACACACTGCGGACAGTTTGGAAATGCCAGCCAGCCTACAACTCGGATATTTGGACTTGGGAAGTGTATTACCTAGAGGAAACCCCCGAAGCACAGGGAGAAAATGCAAGCTCTGTGTGCACAGGTTTAAATATGAATACGATTAGAAATTTGGAGCGCTCGGGATCGAATGCGGGACTGTGGCGCTGTGAAACGCTCATGTCGTGCCACCCATGCCTCCATCCTGGTGACTTTGAGACTGGAAAATGTGGTTGTTAGAGGACAGATACAGTAAAATGTTTGATTTGTTGCAACAACAACAAAAAAAAAGCATATACGAGAATTTTTTTTTTTTTTTAAAGCACTGAATTTTTTATAACGTATTTTGTCATTAGGACTGATGACAATTCCTAACATTTCCACTAGGAGGCGCACCGACATTGGATTTTATTCACAAGTCTACATCTTAACAGCGAATACTCCTTACTATTTTTTTTTTTCTTTTTTTTTACAGGAAACGCTAACCGAAAATAAGTTGTTTGCAGATGGTTCCTCAGAAAACAAAATGTTTCGTTCCCTGTCAGACATGCACTGACTACGAAGATCATGTGTTTTGAAAAAGCCTCATTTCCTAATTTCGGAGTGAGAGTCCACTTTTGCTTCAGTATGAAGCGAGCGGTTTTGACTCTAGTTACCGAGCAAAACGAAAACACACCATAGAGTCCAGGATGCACAGAAGGGGGACTGGTAGGATTTCTCACCGCTCCTTTATATTATATCTATACTCTGTATTTCAGCTTGTATTTCTATGTTCATTCTTTTGTCTTTCCTATTTGTGCAATCTTGAACTTTTCTAATGATCTTTTCAAAGTATTTATTTGATTCACATCTAAAAATGTATGCTCATGTCATTCTACTTGCTTTAAGACGCACAAAGGGAAGAGTCAATATTTTGGAACAGCAATACAAGGGTTTTTTTATTTTACATTTTTATTTATTTTTTTTATTTTTTTTTGCATGTGACAAAAACTCATGCAACCTTATTATCTCTAATTTATGTCTGTGCCAAAAAAAAAACGAAAAACAAACCATGCTAGAACATGTCTGTGTGCTGCAGTTCTAGAAAATGGAGAAGTGACGATTTGAAGTAACATTTATTATTATTATTATTATTATTATTATTATTATTATTATTATTATTATTATTGTTATTATTATTTTAATATGCACAATGCAAGTGTTCGAGAAAGCTCAAGACCTCATGAGGGATAGTAATTATGAAAAAATATTACGTTAATTTATATGGCAATATAAGGATTATGCACTAATATAAGGAGCTGATGATTAATAATTTAAAAAAAAAAAAGGATAACACGTGGAAATGAGATCATTAACTCATGGCCAATACTTAATAAGGTGAGAGATCATTAAGACGTGGCTAGAACTTAGTAACGCATGGGAATGAAATAATTACGTTGTGGTCATGACAGTACCACGTTAGAACAAGATATTAAAGTCATGGTTACCGTTTAGTAACAGGCGAAAACAGGTGAAAAAAGATGATAAAGTCATGACCGTGATTTAGTAACACATGGGAACGAGGTAATTAATTAAGCCATGGCCATGACTTAGTAACATATGGGAACGAGATAACAAAGTTCAGGGTATAACTTAGTACCACGTGGGAACGAGATAATTAAGTCACGGTCACTATTTAGTAAAATGCGAAAACAAGATAATGAAGTCATGGCTGTGACTTAGTAACACATGGGAACGAGATAATTAATTAAGCCATGGCTATGACTTAGTAACATATGGGAACGAGATAAAGTAATGGCTGTGACTTAGTAACACGTGAAAATGAGATAAAGTCATGGCCATGACTTAGTAACATATAGAAACAAGATAATTAAAGTCATGGGGATGACTTAGTAACACATAGAAACGAAATAATTAAGTCATTCCCACTTCTTATTAAGTCTTGACCATAACTTAATTATCTCATTATGGCCATGACTTATCTCGTACCCATGTGTTACTAAGGATGTCATGGATTAGCCTTATAAGATGTGCCCATGACTAATGATCTCATCCCCATGTGTTCCAAAGTCGTGGTCATGACTTCATTATCTCATTCCACGCATTTGGACCCCGTCCCCAAGCGTTAATAAGCTGTCCATGCATTGTCTTTTTAAAGAAGGGATGTCACCAGCAAGGCTCCGTACTAATATAAATTATTATTATTATTATTATTTTAAATAAAACCATTTTTTTTTATTTTCGTTTGTGTTTGTTTACTTTAACAAAAATACTAGCAAAAAGAGACAAGTCGGACAGGTCTAAGTGTGAAGTATCCAAAATGCCGACCACCAGTGAGAGAACATCCTCATTCTTCCTCCGCCCCGCGCTGAGAAGCGCGCGCCTGGATTCCTTTTGTCCGACTGGGTACATCAAGGGACGAACCATTCTGGAAAACATGACGGGGGGAGCAGTGGGATTGTTTATCGAAATATAGCCACAGCTAAACCGCACTGAGTTCTGTTCAGAGTAAAGACGTTGAAAATGTTATATCCACGATGGTGGTTGTTTATTTTGTGTCATTTGCGCTATCGTGTTATATAATAAAAAACGGTGTAATGTGCGCCCCCCGAACCCCGCCGGAGCGTCCTCGGCAGTGTCTAACAGACCAGACCCCCAGCTTTCCTCTGATTGGTTCGTGTGTTTAGACGCGAAGGATGAGAACGCTCAGAGCGGCGGCTCACATGGCTAGAAGATGTCTGGTGTAACCATGCAGTCACCGCGGGAAAAATGGCGAATTCGCTACTGACTTCTTCGAATGAAGCGTGTTTCACAGCAGCGTGGCATTGTTTAAGGAAGTACTAGAGCTCCTGGACGACACCATGCCGTTTATACACTGAACAGGCGTTTCGTTTCGGCTTGCCTCCTCTGCCCGTTCCTCCTCCTCCTCCTCCTTCTCCTCATCCCTCCTCCCTCTGCGTTTCCAGATAGCGGGCGCTTCGTCTCGGTACGAGTTATTGCACTCGTTTGGAAAGATCAAAATGTAAGGCAAAACTTCGATTAATGTCGTCAGGGAAAGAAGAGGCTTCGCGATCGTACCGAGGACCGTTATCTACAGACAAACGCGTTGATTTGCAAACGGAGGTCCTCAGTTCGCAGCTCTCTGATCTGGATCCCGGAATGGTGGTAAGTGTGTGTGTGTGTTTTCTTATTCGCCTCTAATTTTAACGGATCATATGGGAGTGATTCAGGGACCTCAGTTGGGACGTATGAGTCAGTGTTGTTAAGGAGATCACTCAACTTGATGTCTGTGCAAATGAGTTAGTTCACTAATCTAACTGGGTTAGCTGCTGTCTGAGGCTTTGTGTCCACAAAGACAACCCTGGTTTGTTGTCTGTGTTGCCAGTTAACCATCGAGACTGTGTTACTGTAGCACACTGGGTTTTGTCCTCATCTGATGCTGAACACAAAGCCTAGGTGATGGTCTCAGAGCCCCTCCCTTTATTATTTACTGAGAGTGTGTTCATGTGTGTGTGTGTGTGTGTGTGTGTGTGTGTGTGTGTGTGTGTTGGTGGTGATGAAGCACATGCTTCCATTGTTTTGATTCCTCCACATCTTCTAAAATGGTCTCGTGCTCTAATCATGACACCTCTGGAGATCCTGCATAAAGTCAGCATAGCGTGATCTCGACGATATAACCGCCGCAGAATCTGACAGCTTCACGCCTGGTCGGTTTTTGTCATCTTTTCCGTTCAGATACACGCTTCAGGTAGGCTGACGTTCTGGGAACGCATCCACTATAGACAGGATGTTTGCCCTTGTGGATGGTTTGCTCAGAGCCAGTGGATCAGCCAGTTCCACTGGATATGAACTGGCCTGGAAATGCTCGCCAAGGCAAATGGAGCTTACGAAGAAGTATTTAACGAGCAGTTTGCGCTGTCCTTGTCGAAAGGCCCCTGGGATAGGTGCCAGGCTCCCACATGACCCTGTGTAGGATAAGCGGTACCGAAAACAGATGGATGAATGTATTTTTCAGACGCCTTCTTGTGATTACCGTATGTTGCTTGGTTACCGTCGGTTCCACTGACGGTTGACCTCGGATCAAAAACAAACGGCAGCTCTGCATCTAGGATATCGTCCTCGTTAAAGTCGACCGGCGTAGGTGAAGGGGGTGGTGAGAAGTCCTCCACAGCTCAAAAAAAGGCTCTCGTTAAACTCCTTCGAATATCTACATATATATCTAGTTCAGCAAGCTATTGTCAAGTTTCTTTAGAGTCGGCAGCGCTATTGGATGTTGTGTAAATCAGTTAAGAACTTTACCATGTGCCGATTCTTGCTTTCTGCTTGAAAAGGAAATACATCAACAGATTACCTCAAATCACATCCTTTTAAAATTAGGCTAGAATATACAACGTGAGCTTCCTCTCTTTGGATAGATTCCTCATAGATAATAGATCATCTGCTATCTTTCAGGCCTCCTACGGATGAGTTCTGCACCACCATGGTGTCAGCGGTAGGCAATGGAGGTGTTTAATTACCTGCACAGCATCATTGTTCTGTTAAACCAGCAGCACGGGTTTGTAAGGAGTCTCAGGTGGTGTCTGCCACCAAGACACAAAGCTATTTTGAGTGCTTTGGCTCCATTTTATAAAAACTGGCCATCATCATGGATGGGAGACCTCCTGAGGAAAACTAAGGTTGTTGCTGGAAGTGGTATTAGGGAGGCCAGCAGGGGGCGCTCACCCTGTGGTCTGTGTGGGGCCTAATGCCCCAGTATAGTGATGAGGACACTACTGTAAAAACAGCATTGTCTTTCGGATGAGACGTTAAACCGAGGTCCCGACTCTCTGTGGTCATTACAAATCCCAGGATACTTCTCGTAAAGAGTACAGGTATACTGCGGTGTCCTGGCGAAATTCCCCCATTGGTCCTTCTTTATCATGGCCCCCTAATAATTCTCATCTCTGAATTGGCTACATCACGCTCCCCTCTTTACGAATAACTGGTGTGTGCTGGGCGTTCTGGCACACTATGGCTGCCGTCACATCATCCAGGTGGATGCTACACACTAGGCTTTGCTGAACTTAGTGTTTAGGCCAATGTGTGTTGGTCATGCTTTGTTGAGTTCCTTAGTGTGTCTTACATAGTTCATTTAAAAAATGTAGACCTGCTTTATCCACGTATCAAAGCACGGCCATGGTTTTCTCATTCAGAAGCTTTTTCTCACGCTGATGTTCCTAAAATATTTTCAGAAAGGCAGCCATGTTAGTCTTTAACTCGACCTGTGTTAACCAATGCACACTTTGGGTTGTGTGTTTATAGCCGCCTGTTGATAATTAGTCTAATTGGGGACCAGTCACATCTGTGGTCTGGGTTGCAAAGTATGACTGTTCCTCTTTAATCTAGTGAGCTCTTTGCATTTGTACGTGTATTTGGCTTTGGCTCAGGACTGTAAAGTTCTGTCTATATGTGAGAAGCCCAGTACCCACTCTCTTGTACACACAGCCACAAATGTAAGACCTCAGAAATGAGCCTATGTGCCTATGTGAGTCAGAAATATCTGTTGTGTAACATTTTGACTTTTAATCATCCATTGCCACTCGGGCTGTTGCAATTACATAAATAAGCCCTGAATGCTAAATGAAGTGAGACAATGCGAGTGAGCATAGACACATGGGGCAATAGTATACTTCCCAGCCCTCATCTCCATTTTTTTTCTCTCCCGCTTCCTGTTTAAATGCACAGTTGTGTGCCCAAAGTCGTTTTCTCCTGATTGCTTTTTGCCCATTTGCACCAAGACAAGACTAATCTGTCTTACTCCACACTATATAGCAGTTGTTTGCTACGTCTTAGATTGTGAAAGTGCAGGGTGTTGAAAATAACCTTAAATATCAGTTTTAAAGTTGTTCTAAAGATATTAAACAAAATTAGCTAATGCCAAGGAAATGGATGCCTGTGTATTTAGTATCAAACATGAATAATGTGGACCACGCCAACTAAGTAATCAAAGACTATTGGTTAGCTGGAATTTTTAGTCTTCTGACCTTTAGCCACACCCACCTCACAAACCATGGCACTTCAACAAACATAGCATAACAATCTGAACCGAGCGCTTATCATTCTAACTAATATCCATTATACTACACCATTATTGACTTCTCCTCTCTGATTGGTCTGAATGTGTTGCTTTAATTTTCTATAACAGCAGCCCATAAAATAGTTCAAGCTGTGCTTAAAATAATGCATTAGAGTTTCTACATTTATGATATGGTGAAACTTTTCAACAAGAAAGTAAACATTTATTTACCGTTTAAGGTAGGAGTCTCCAGTGTCCGTGCTTTGTAACTATCAGAGCTAAAGCTGTTCATGTAAGTTTTCCTCCACACGAAAGTCTAAGGGTGGAAGATGGTTCCTTTGATTTCTCTTTTTGTCTTATTTACATCACGATCGAGATAAGAGAAGCTGATTAGGGGACAGCAAGTTGTGCGACATTAAATGACTATAAACAGATCAAATGCATGATGTTATTTAATGAGTTGTAATCATTAGCCAACATTTACTGTGGTAAAAGCAGAATGAAACACTTTGGGACTCGCTGTTCTAGGAAAGCAATCAACTTCGGGGTGATGGTCATAATTGCCATTTATTTCCCCAGATATGAGTATGCCATATTATAACTTCTTTCTGGCAGAGCAGATTGACTTCTAGCTAACCAGTGCTCATTTAGAAAATGGATTTCATTAGCTAGCTACCGAGCCGTTGATTCCAACTGTCACCAGTGACATTACTATTCTTTGGGGCAAGAAAATAAATGAACAGATAAAGAAACCTATACTATAATTGAAACTATAATGGTACATTTATAAAAAGATACAAGATTAACTTGGCCGATTAGCTTAGTACTCGTTAGTTTGGCCACAAATCTAGCATCCACAAACAAGACCATTGCTAATTATGTCTTTTAAGTTCTAGCTGTGATCGTGCAGATGTGCTTGGATAATATTTATCCCAATTTTTGTGTTTTGGTTCCTGTTGGTTAGCTAAGTATCTAAAGTATTGGTAGCTGACATGTGGTAACAAAGTGTATTTAATACAACACTACAGAGAAAGTATATTATAACACAATTATGTGGTTAAGCATACAGTTTGTGACCAATCTGGAGCTTCAGATTTTCCTGAAAGAGAAAACAATGCATTTTTGTGAATGCTGGTGAATCAGAGTGTCTGTTTGGAAAAACCATGTAGTTGTAACATGTATTTTTAGATTTGAAGATCTAATTTTGTTTGTGGACCTTTTTACTGTGCATCTTTTGGTCATTTGGGGGGAAAAAGGTCTTTCATTAAATTGAATTTGCTGATACCTGCAGGTACACTGGTTTAATACTTTTGGCACAAGGTTTGTGCAAGGTATAGCTGTTATTTGTTGAGTTTCCCAAAAGCACCATGTCTCAGTGGTCCCCTGAGATGGTAGACTAGCACTTTCAGAGGCCAGGATACTGTTAGGAACCTCACTCCCAGTTCTGCTTAAAATAAGGTGCCTTGTTTATCGCCTCGAGAATGGAGGGAACAGCATTCAGTTGCTATCAGTAGCCTTTCTTTCTCAGTCCTGGGTATGTTGGTTGGTTTATTGAGCAGGGAAAATGCAAAGCTGAGCAATGTCATGTGGCACATTCTTCATCCATGACTGGACATTTAATCATGTCATCATGTGTTTTGGTTTAAAATGTATAACCAAGAAATTTACTCTGACAATGATGTGTTGACTTGTAAGAGGAATCAGGTAGGGTGTAATTAGCTTCAGCAGCCCATTGAGGTTGTGTTGTGACAGAAGCCCCAGCCGTGTCTTTGACCTCTTTCCCAGCCTGAGAGCTCACGCTGCTCCCTCGGGTCAGAGTCAGGGCTTATTTAGTCAACGAGCCACCCTCATGCCTCATCAATCTTCATCTCTCCAACCTCACACTCTCTCTCTCTCTCTCTCTCTCCCCCCCCCCCCTCTCTCTCTCTTTCACAGGAAGGCAAATCTGTCTGTTAATAGTTTGTCAAGGTGATTTGTTTAATTGTAAAAGTCCAATGAGAAACAAGAAGGCAGGTGTCATATTTTCTGAAAAACCAAGATGGAAAACTGCTAATTAAGTAGCAATCTGACTGGGAACACCCTTATTTTCAAAATGTCATCTTGTTTATATCCATCCATCCATCCATCAATCTTCTACCGCTTACTCCTTCAGGGTCGCGGGGGAACCTGGAGCCAATCCCAGGGAGCATCAGGCACAAGGCGGGGTACACCCTGGACAGGGTGCCAGTCCATCGAAGGGCACGATCACATACACACTCACACACCCATTCATACACTACGGACAATTCAGATACGCCAATCATCTTGTTTATATGCTAAAAGTAAATTAGCTAGCTAATGTTACGCGTTCACGGAACCACTGTGTACCTTTTGGCCATAATCACCAGTTGTTGTTTTTTTGCTGAGAAGATAGTGTGGAGAAAGTCTGGTTTGTCTTCTGCTATTTTCAATGGAAAGAGTCTCCGTGTAGACGGAGATAAAACAGGATTTTTGCTATCTGAAGCCTTTTTTCTTTCATTGTTAACTCTGGAAATTAGACTTTATTCCAGAGTCAACATCTAATCCTACGGATGTCTTGATTTGGCTGGTTTCTTCTTTCTGCTTGGAAGATGAAGAGGAAGTTTCCTCCTTGTCCTTTTATTTTAATGAGTTTTTGTGGGTCAGCAAGGTTTGCGTCAGGGCAGCTCTTTCCTTCTGATTAATAATGCATATCCTAGAGGGTAAAATCACATAAAGCAAGCAGCAAGCTTATAAAAACAGTATTCAGCGCTTTTGAAGAGGACTGAATTAGTGTGTATGTAGTTATAACTCTGTGTTGCTACGACAACACTGTCCAGAAACCCAAAACCTGATTCTTCTGTGCTAGATTTACCAATGAGTTTATTTCAGATCTTACAAATCCTTAAGAGTTCTTCAGGTAAAATTCCTACAAATGAATTAAAAAGTTCCTGATGACTTTTTTTTAATGTTCTCCAAAAAAATTATGCAGACTGGACAAGGCTACACTTTAATATTAGGCACATTTTTGGGTTGCACACTTCTATTGCATCATACACTTCTATTCTCACCTACATGGTGGTGTCTAAAGTGTGAGACACTCATATAGAAACAGCTGCTTTGAACTTGTGCCCACATCACGCGGTGCCAGCACAAGCACTCTCGGAGTGGCATCATTCCTGGAGCCCCCCCCTTTTCACAGCAACCACATCATCCAGCTACTCGGCCAAAAGACACTCTTGATTTCTCATCTTTATTTCCCTTCCCTTTCTTAGTCACGGGAAGTCAGGCTTTCTCACATACGCACCTTGTCTAACCCTTCTATTGCTTAGTGAACGTCTTTCACTCTAATTCTTTGGTTTTCTGTATTTTCCCTCCACCCTCCTCTTTCCCTCCCTTTTTCTTCTCTGCTCTCATGTAGCCCCAGCTGGGATGTAGTGTTTAGTATGCTGCCCATGACTCTGTCTTTCCTGCCCCTCTACAGAAAGCCGGACAGGGTGTTTAGCAATAGGGGGAATGTGGGGGTGGGACGTGGCACTGTGGGAGCACAGTTTCCAAGAGACCCTCATCCGGAATGCTCACGTGAAGTTTCACCCTATAAAAGTCTAACCCCAGTGGCTCTGGTTGGTGCCCCATTTTAAGCTTTGCGACTCACAGCTACTGATCCTCATGGCCTTAAGCAATGGCTAGTGAGGGTTTTGTGTTAGCAGCAGGGAATTACATCACATGGGTCGGAGTGTAGTAATGGCCATGAGATGTTTGGGGACATATCCATAATATCAGTGGTAGATCCTTGAATGAGGGCCTTCAGGAAAGTGGGGGATGGGTGGGTTCCTAAAGAAGAGGCTTGGGGAAATATCAAGCAGTGGGAGGGGAGGTTCCCAGGGCTTTCAGAAGCCATGGGTGAATGGGAAGGCCAAGGTCTGCTTTGTTCCATGGAAGGTCGAAGGCCTTTGGAAAAAATGTGGGATGAAACGGAACATTTACAGGACTTTGTGAAAGACACTAACGTCTGAACCAGTGTCAGCCGAACAGGAATCAATGGAAAAATCTGTATCTCCTACATGTAGATTTGTCCAATGATGTTCAGGGTTTTTAAAAAAAAAATTCCATACCACTTTCTTTTTCAAGAGTATATTCACTGATTTAAGGACTCTTGGGAAAGGACATTATTCTGTTATAAACAAGACAAGCTACTTCTCACATTTACATTTGAAAATTACTGTAAGGGAGCTGGATACAATCCAAGTGATTGAGACTCAAGGATCTAGGGCACAACAGTGGCTCTCTGGCAGCATTGGGAGGTCTCAGGAGTTCGGGTTTGAGTTCTTCAGCAGTTCAGATTTGCATTCTGATCATCAACTCGGAGCCCTAACCATCAAGCTAGCATTGCTCTGCTAGTGCCACCACCACTGACTAGCCTCTTCTCACCTCTTCTGGAGTCCTTTGGCTAAGATTATACAGTACTTGGCATCTCACGAGCTCGTCAACATTTTGCCCCACTCGCATACTCCCACAGTGCTCCCATGATTCACAGTTCACTCTTCCTGCACTGTCATTCATTTCATTCGCTTCATTGTGGCCTGAACTATGATTGAGTGGTGGAGGGCTAGGGGACAGCAGAGGCGCATGAAAAGACTCAACTCTAACTTTGAACCAGTTCTTCCACCCTGGAGGAGAGGAAACAGTGGGGGAAGAACCCAAGTCGGAGAAAGAGACTGGGGTGGGGTGGGGGGGTGTTGCTTCTTGCCGACTTCTCTTACAAAACAGAGGGAATAATTAAGGGTGAAATCATAAATTTATTAGCTAGCCCACCGGGAAAGTGAAAGCTTCAGTGTTCTTGTCCAGGCCCATGTTTTGGTTGCCCATTGACTAGTCTAATGAATGGAGCTAACCTAATGTAATAAAGTGTCATGTTAGCTAGTTAAGTGCATTGATACAGACTAAGAGTAACAAATTCGTATATAATAGCCCTCTTCTAATAAAGTTTATAAAATGGATAGTTTCAGTACTAAAATCTGATTGGCTGAGCCATGTTTGAAGCCGTTGTACAATCCTTGATATATCTGTGACCGCATCCAAATAAGTTAGGCTAATTCTGGATTTTAAACAAGGTTTAAACCATTTAAACAGTTGTACTAATGCCTAGTGGACACTGCTTGGTTTTCAGAATCTCAGGAATCCTGTGGTGCTCACAATACACGACTTTCAACATCTCAACTGTACTGTTTTGTCAGTGTTTCGACATTTCTCCGTCTTCCTGATTGTGAAAAGATGGCCTGTCAACCGTGCACGGTAACGAATTCTCCTAAAAAATGTTCTGCCGTTTGCCTTATTTTGACCTGGACTATGCGTGTAGTGCAGCAGGTGGTGGGATTCGGAATGAGTAGTGCGTACTGTAGTTATAGCTTTGTTGCACCAGTGTGAAGCACATTAAGGTAAACTTTACTAGCACATTATCTATTGCCTTAAGTCAATTTAACATCCATCCATCCATCCATCCATCCAACCAACCATACCGGGTCATGGGGAGCCTGGAGCCTATCCCAAGGGACTCGGGACACAATGGCCTGTGTGCCAACTCATCGCAGGGCACAATCCTACACACACTTTCACACACTACAGACAATTTAGAGATGCCAATCAGCCTTTGGACTGGGGGAGGAAACCGGAGTACCCGGATGGAATCCCTGAAGCACAGGGAGAACACGCAAGCTCCGAACACACAGGGTGGTGGCGGGAATTGAACCCCCAACCCTGAAGGTGTGAGGCAAACATGCTAACCGCTAAGCCACTCCCCCTCCCAGTTAATTAAGATGCTAAATGAAAATATGTTTTGCCAAAGTCAAAAAGGGTAATGTTTTTTCTTTGTCTTTTTATGGTTGTTAAACCTGCTAGGAAGGAAAACGAATAGTTGGGACACAAAATCTGCTCATCCCTGGTGTCCAGGCTTCTGATTTGTCCACTCTTGAGAGTGTTAATTCTTTTACTTCTGACTCTTGTGAACACCTTAATACCTGTGTTTAACTAGTGTGTAAATGTGAAATGACATGTTTTCAAGAGTAATTTGACAGAAGCAGTCTAATTCTGCAAAGATCACAGTTTTCTGTGTAAGTTTGGGCAAAAAGGACGTTAATCTGTTAAGATATGAAAGACGGCCCAACATGACAGTTAACAATAACCTGTGTCTCTTCTGCTTGGGTGCCTTGTCTGTTGTTCTTTTGTCCTTTTTTTCGGGGTGAGACCAGGACGCCAACTGAGAGGGGGGTGTAAATCATAATGGCACACTCCAGTTTAATTAGAGACTATGGTATTGATGGGGATTTGTTAAATGCTTGTCGTGTCATTGTCTATATCCTAAATCTGTGTTATTGACCGAACTCTAACCCGTGACAGTCATCGACATTTTTGTTCAAAATGTCGATGACTGTAAAACTGTTTAGTAAAAGATCAACACTTTAAGAGAGTTTGTATCTTGACAGAGTAGAATGTAAGTTATATGTTTGTGAAGTTGCACACTGTGTGTAGATATGCTCAGTGCTGGTGAACTGTCAGTGCTGGTTAGAGAGATGTGAAAGGTCAAGGGTATTGTGGTGGCAGACAACAAATGTGCATGTATGAAACAGTATTGTGTGCATGACACATACTGAGATGTGTGTATAAATATACCACATATGACATATTGGTGAAGTTTTTTTCTTCTCTCTCTCTCTCTCTCTCTCTCTCTCTCTCTCTCTCTGCAAAGCACTGCAAGCTCATTTTAAGGTTTTATTCCTGTTTTGATCTGTGAAATGGTTATTGCAAGAAGTGTTTGCTCAGTTGTGTGCATGCAGCTTCTTGTGGCTAAAGCCTGTGTGGTTTCTATAGAGATGCAGCCCACATGATGGTAGATGCCCTGACAGCAGGCCTCTTCTATATTAAGACACTTCTGTCTGTGTCACCACAGTCATGCGGTAATCAAACAACCACTGACTAACTGTTAGAAATTACCAACTCCATGTGCAGGAGTGGACAAATTGTTATTCCGGGCACCTGAGACGAGCAGATTACAGATCAGTTTTTCATTCACAGGGCAAGCAGGTGGTGGTACGGTGTGTTTTCTTTTCACTCGTCTAACAACCTGAGAATAAAAACACTTCCTGTTAATCTTTGCATAATGAATGTTTTTATTTGATACATTTGTTAAAATGTAGCACACTCTAATTGGTTCATTATATTCCTTGTTGGTTCATACACACCTTGATGCTGTGGCACGTGCTACTCGTTTCTCAGCCCCACCAGGACGTGGTCTAGCTCTCGTTCGGAACTATTTTCACAAATCTTTCCAAAATCAGGAACATGAAGCGATGTGAAAACAGTGAGAAATCTAGGATAAATCAGTTTAGGTCTTTACATGTGACAGGAGAACCATATCTCACAGCCTACCCCTCATGTTGTTGCTTTGCTTGTCCATATGCAGTTTGTGAGGTTTCTTCCGCTAGCCCAAGAGTTTGGAGTCTATGGCTCAGCTAACTTGATTCACATAGAGTTCCATGTTACTATTTTAATACAACCCCAGTGTAAAATGTAAATAAAAACAGAATGCAATGATTTGTAAATCTCACAAACCCATATATTCTTCACAATAGACCTAGAAAGGCACCATCAATGCTGAAAGGTATACATCTTTTAGAGCAACATATGATTCCATCCCATCTTTACTTCTGAGAGACTCTGCCTCTCTAAGATCCTCTTTTTATACCCAAGCATGTTACTGATCTGTTGCCTATTAACCTAATTAGTTGCAAAATCTTCCTCCAGCTTTTTCTTTTTATTAACACTTACTTTTACAGCCTTTTGTTGGCCCGTCCCAACTTTTTTGAGACGTGTTGCGGCCATCAAATTAAAAATTACTTTGTGTTTTTTTGTTTGTTTGTTTGTTTGTTTGATTTTTTTATCTTAAAATGGTACATTTCATCATTTTAAACATTTGATATGTTTCATTGTTCTATTGGGAATATCATACAGGTTTATGAGATTTACAAATTATTGCATTCTGTTTTTATTTACATTTTACACAGCGTCCCAACTTTTTTGGAATTAAGTAAGACACTTTAGTTCTGCAAGCACTTAGACCCTTTTTTTGGTTTGTTTGTTTTTTTGTTTTGTTTTTTTGCTTCCCTCACGAGTCAAGTTAATTCAAGCAAAAGCGCAATGCCCTAACGTAAATAAAGTAATTTGTAATGTTTATCTTATTAGTATTCTGGAAATCGGTGTTTTTAGTTAAAAAAAAAAAAAAAAAGAAAAGTTAAACAAGTTGAATTGCTTTTCAGTGCGTATTTTACTTCCATCTTTGATGGCAACTTCTTAAGTGTTAACCGAATACCGGCACAGGCCTAGTATAGTGTATTAAGACACACTTTTTTGCACAACAAAAAAAAAGTCCCAAAAACGAATGACTTGCATTTGTTATTTAAGGCTGAGATAGTGGGATGAACATTTGCGCCTCTGATGTGGAAATCATATTTATGCAGTCGAACCCTCTGCTGCTTTCCAAAAGACCAGAAGCCTTTTCTGCAAAAATATGCTCTTCATCCAGTCATATTGCCAAGGAGGCAGCATACTCCCCATACCAGAGAATTCCTCCTGGACCTCACCCCTCCTCCCCTAGCTGTCTGATTCCAACCTTGATTACAAGTGTCTGCTTGCTGTCTCTACCACTTTTATTCAAAGAGGCTAAGACGCTAAGCTATCAGAATAATCGTCCTTAATTGAACTGTACTTATTTATTAAGGGTAATCATTGTTTTATGCTGAAAATAATTCCAGACACCATTATGGTAGAGGCATTGGCAGCTTAGGTGTTTACATTCTGCATTAGACCCTTAATCAAGTCGGCCTAGCTGTCAATATGTATGCTTCGATCAGCTCTTTGGTTGGATTGTAACATGCCTCACTCAAGCAAAAATTAAGATATTACAGTAAGCAATTTTTTTTTTTTTTTCTGAGAAGGTAGAGCTGAGCAATGCAGCAGTATAATACTGATTTATATATTCGAGGTAGCTGGTTTAATGTTAAAATTTTTCACTGAATCTTTAAAATCATACATTGCATTTTTATTGCTTAGATTTTATTTGTTGCAATTAAATAAACGTAGTGAACTCAGGTTTTCATACTGTTGCTCGCGGTTTGCTTGCAGTTCTCCATATTGTTGTATATTATTTATCGTAGAAATTGTGATCACTGTGATGCGACAGTTGTCATTTTGCCCCCACATATAATTACAAGTATTTAATTAGTTACAGTTACACGTATTTCTGTACTTGTCTAAAAACATTTGTATTAGTTATGATCATGCAATCTGTCGCTTTAGAAAAGGGTAAAGCTGCTGAACAAAGCATAAATAGTGGAAGTTTTGCTTCAACTGACAACTCGGCCATACAAAAAAACGAGGTACTATTCATTATATTAAAATTTTTAGATATACAAACGATTAGACGTCCTAGCGTGTTTTTGTTTTGTTCATCACCAAGCTGCCACTCTTTGGCCCTTGATTAAGACCGTCTCTGCTCCAGGAACACCGTATCATGGCTGATCAATGTTCTGACCCCAGTGTCCTAACAAGCTGGGATATGTGAAGAAAGGAATTTGACTGTACTGTAATGTGTATATGTGACAAAATAGAGTGCTTCTTCAAATGTTTTTTGTGAGACCGTGATAGTGTAATTATATATTGGCTTAAGGCATCTGACAAATAAAATGCTTATTTATTGAATTAATCAATTAATTTAGTTGTTTTGTTTTACAAAAAGATTTCCTCAAAACATTTCTAATCAGGTATCATTAAGGAAGTGAAACACAACCCTGTACGATGTGGTGTTTACGCTGATGTTTTGCATATTTCAGCAACATACCGCTCAGTACAAAGACCAGTTTTTAGATTTGTGAAACTATGCTTCAACTGTACTAAAGTTCATATCTGTGTCTTGTACTCATGGAGAGTAAAGCTTCTTTTTTCATTTTGTTGTACTGGAGTTTCAAGTTTTACAATGGAGCAAAATTCTAAAGTAATGAAAGTTTATGACCACCAGTTGCCATAATCCAAACTTAATCATCTGCTTCACAAAACACTTGGACCAGACTGACCCATGGATATTTATTGAAGTTGAAGAACCACCAAAATGGCAATATTGCAACACTCCCTTGACCATAAAACATTTTTATGTAGCCTGCTTCATTTATAATGTCATGAGACAACGCCTCTGATCAGGTCAAACTTCGGAAAAACTTGTTTTGTTAGATTGAACTGAGGGGAAACTTTTACAATTTTTATCACAAGCAAGTCATGTCTGACTTTTTAAGCTGAATTATGTTGTGATTTTTTTTTTATACATTTTTTTAAATTACTTTTATTATTACAGCATTTTGGTTTATTTATATCTGATCAATACCTGTATTCGCCATGAAATGGCCATTGAGGCTGGTATGACAGTAAACACAAATACAAACAAGCAAGCACAAAACTCTGGTGTCACAACGTTTGTTTGCTTGGTAATAGGATTTGTGTGTAAAAGACGGTTTACGTTTATCTTCCACGTACGTTTATTAGGAACGCCTTATTATTACACACCTGCACATTCATGCAATTGTGTAATCAGTTGATCAAGTGACAGCAGCACAATGCATAAAAATCCTTCAGCTACAGGTTCGAGAGCTTCAGTTAACGTTCACGTAAAACACCAGAAACTGAACAGATAAAAACATCACCCAGTCTTTTTTCCAATCTTCAGCTGTCTTGATTTGGTGCGCCTGTGCCTGCTGTAGTCTCGGATTTCTGTTCTTAGCTGACCGGAGTGGAACTTAATGTGGTCTTCTGCTCTTGTAGGCCATCTACCTCAAGGTTCAACATGTTGTGTGTTCTGAGATGCTTTTTTGCTCATCACGGTTGCAAAGAGTGGTTATTTGAGTTAGTCTTCTTGTCTGCTGGAACCAGTCTGGCCTTTCTCCTATGACCTCTCATCAACAAGCGTTTTAGTGAGCAGAAACACCACCTCACTGTATGTCTTGTGGGGTTTAAAAAAATATTTTCGCACTATTCTGTGTCAAATTGTAGAGACTGTTGTATGTGAAAATCCCAAGAGGTTATCAGTTTCTGCAATAATCAAACCAGCCTGTTTGGCACCAACAACCATGCCATGGTCAAAGTTCTTTTGTTCACTTTCTTTCTTTCTTTCTTTCTTTCTTTCTTTTTTCTTTTCATTTTCCAAATTCTGATGTTTGATGCGATCATGAACTAAGCTCTTGAACTGTATTTGGATTTTATGCACTGTATTGCATGTATACAAGTAGTAAAACTGTATAATTGAAACTTTTTTTTTTTTTTAATCCTGTAAATCAGTTCGAAGGTTCAGAATGGCTGCCATTATGGCTTTTGGTATCATAATGTACTTACTCATTTTTTTTTTTTTCATAACAGTAGGTCGTTCTGTTCATGAAACCAGAAAACGGATAGACTATAGCCGATTGTCTGTATGTAGATCTGTGTGGATTTGATTCCCTCAAATAAGTCCTTTCTGTATCTGGACCTAGACATTTGTTTATTTAAGGTCTCTTATCAGTAAGGAGACTTTCAGCCATGGTCACGTGACCTCTGAACATTTCCTGTTACCTCTTTCTTATGAATGCAATTTCTGCCCAAGTAGTGTGACATACTCAAAATGATGCATGTCTGGTTCACTGTGTAATTCATTTTCACTGCCATAAATGGTCTGCTTGGGGGTTGATTGCTACATCTTTTGTCTTTACATTTGATCTCACAGTCAAATCCATGGCATTAAAATGGCCTTTATTCTCCCCCCCCCCCCCCCCCCCCCCCCCTTTTTTTTTGTGCCAAGTGTCAGGACCCCACTGGGTTCGGAAATGCGTCGTGTTTATGCGAGCAATGAGCCTGACAGAAATGCCTGGTAAGTGTACCTTCCTCTTCACTTGTACTCCATGATCGCAGACTGGGGTTCAACAACTCAATTTACAATCATCAGCAACTGAACCAAGCAGCGGAATTTCTACATAGACTAATTATCATCCTGTGCTCAGCATTTTCCACTATATGGGTGATGGGGGGGAAAAAAACTGGTTAAAGATGCAAATGTCCGTATTCTACAGGAAGCGGCGTTCATACAAAATTCAAATTTATGCTATATAAAGCTGGTGGTATACTTTTTAAATGACCAAAGAACAAAATACAAGCGAACCACTGCCGACACTCAATCCTCATTATATTAAAAAAGAACCATGCTGAATGGGTTTGAAAACTAAATCAACTTCATAACACAGTTTTAAGCATGCTGTTCGACTTTAAAAGCAGTCCAGATGCCAGCATCTATGGTTTAGCCATATCATTTACAATTTCACCAGTACAGCAATACAGGAGACACTTTAAAAGCTATGCATTTTTTGCTTTTTCAGATAAATTTGCCTGACGTTCACTGAAACTGAAAGGACGCAGGAAATGAAAGGCATTTACTTCCAGTAGCTTTTACTTTCACTTTGCTTTAGGTACATCTAGACTTAATCTAGGTGAACTTTGACCTGTGAATTCTTGAGGTTTGCGCTTGTCAGCCAATAGTAACCAAGTGGGTGGGACTGTGAGCTCTTTGCTCAGTAAAAAGTAAAATTGAGGAGACTCGCTGTCTTCTTAGTGTTGCTTGGCAGACCTCGTTAAAAAAAAAAAAGAGCCGTCTCATCCACCGACATTGCTAGGATTGTCTCGTTTGCAGTGTTCAAATATCTGGCAATGCAGTAGGTTTGGAAGGAGTACAAAGAGATACGTGGTGTGTGTGTGTGTGTGTGTGTGTGTAAAATATATATATATATATATATATATATATATATATATATATATATATATATATATATATATATATATATATATATATATATATGTATGTATAATATATATATTTTTTTTTGTAACATAAGAACTAGAGAATATGATTGTATCACTTTTAGTGGTATGAGGTTTTCCTCAAATGTGTTTTGCTGCAAACATTGAGGAAAAACCACCAGAAAACCAACGGAACCTGGATTCAAACTGCCACTCCGTCTAGTGACGCAAGAATCCATGTGATCTATTTTGACCAATCACAGAATGGTGGATGTCCCAGAATTGGCATTTATCGGTTTTCTTTTCAGGTTATCCCACACCGAGTTGATCTTAATGAATTGCTGCTTTAAGTCTTTTTCATTTAGTATACCACCAGCTTTTCATTATCTAAGTATTCACAGCCACTGCTTTAAAAAAAAAAATAATAATAATAATTTGCCAAACATTTCTTAGACTTTTCATAAGACATTATCTGGAATATTGACACTATGTTTTGGCATTCATAATGTTATGGTTACTGATTTCATCCCTAAGCTAACAGTGCTCCTGAATTTATGACGTTATAATGACTCCGATATTGACTTAAGGTTCACTTGCTGTCCCGCTGAAATTTGAACCCAGATCTGCCCGTGCCTGTTGATGTGCATGTTGTCTCTACATATTTGTATGATGTGTGTGTGTATGTGCATGTTTGTCACTTGTGAGTTTCATTTGTGTGTGTTGTGCTTGTGCTCCTGCAGTGTGCTGTCTAATCCCTCCAGAATGTACAGTTGTTCTATAGCAGTACTACCAAGTTCTCTATATGGGCCCGTTTTGAGGATAAGGCTTTGTGTATATTTAGCATTGAAGCGCTTCCTTGTTTCTTCTAGGCAAAGGTATCTGTGCTTTATTGACTGGAAGTGGCTTTTGTAGTGGTTTTATAATGGGAAGTTAGGGACGTGGAGTAGCTTGAGCAAGAACATTAGCTGCACTACAGGACCGAACACCAACAGTACATCTTTTATTTTATTTTTAAAAAATATTTTACTCAATTTGCCAACAACTAACATGTTTATTAAAAGATCTAATTTAGTAACGTTTACCCAACAAATTTTTTTATATTCTTTTACAGACTATCACAAATTTGCCATCTTGTTTCTTGATAACGTTATGTTGAGTATTATGCATTTTCTAATAACTGCTTTAGTACTCATATGCTACAGCGATTTGCTAACCCTAACATTTGTAACATGGAACATCAGTGAAACAATGTGGTCTTGCCAATTCCCACCCCGTTTCATGTGACAGCTACCAACCGAGGAGGATTGGTACAAACATGTAGTTCCACCAAGACATATAAAGCCAACCTCCACATCTGTTCGAATTGGTGCTCATGCTGTGTCTCAGGGCAGGTAACACACTTGAAGGAAATTGCTACCTGTCCTCTTCCACATACATGAGCTCACACTCGCCCACGATTAGCTAGTGTCACTGTGATTGACTGGGGAGAATTTTTACTATAGAAGTGCTAACATATTATAACAAGCACTATGGTCACAGCTGTGCTGTTCTAGATAATTGCTCAATAACTTATGAATAATTAGTATAAATATCAAATCAAGCACTTCCTAAACTTACAGCCAGTCACCATAGAGTAACGCAGGGATGATGTAATTTTTTCATGCCAAAAACCGGAATTGAGTTAGCATTTTAGCCATTCGGTTCCATCGTCCCGAAGTCAATGGGTTGTTGGAATGGGATTTTGGTTAAAAGCCTGAAATAAGTACTGTCTTGAACACAAGCTAAAAATATTTTCACGTTTTATTCTATGACCTAAAATATACAAGTAATACCCCACTCGTGAGGTTTTCATTTTTAAAGCATTTATGTGTATTGAAAAAGGCGATTGTTAACAAGTTGCTAAATGGGACTACAGAGGTTGTCAGGGACATTAAACGTCATCATGCCGAACAGGAAAAAACTTTGCAGATAAACTAGTTCGGGTATGCTGTGCACAATTCCCCCAAAAAAGGTGGATGAAGATTCATCCACAGACTTAATCCGTATTATGGAAAATGTTCTAAATCAAGTTTGGAAAAGTAATTGGAAGCTTGGTAATGGTGAAATCGTGTGACCGTGGTGTAGTTCATTTATAGCATACAGTTAGCTTTTATTTCTGCTGATTGTATTTAGGCTTCAAACTTCATAAAAGTACAAAACGTGTTAGTATTGTAAACTTTTGTTAATCAGAGTTTTTTTTTTTTGCAATAATCCAAAAGCCTGTGGGAAAATCCTATTGGGATTTTGTCGAGGGAACCGGTGTGATGTTAACTTCCGGGTTCCGGTACAAAATGACGTCGTCCCTGCAACACTCTATTGGGTGATTTTGGCTGCGTCTCTCCTCCTGTAAACACTGTTATTGCCTTTTCTGCATAGGCCTGAATTGTTTTCATTTAGTTGCATATTGTTTTATTTGATTGCGTATTATAATTTGGTTGATGGCATTTTTATTTTTACTTATTGTATAATTTGGTTTAATTTTATTTATATTTTGCTTCTACAAGATGATGCACTTCAAGGACCAGTCTAATTTGATGCACCGATTTGTACATTAGCAGGAATGTAGCACAACATGGAGGTGAAAGCAGCGGTCTGTTTATTCAAATGTGAAAGTGCAGTAAAAATATGCTGTCCCTAAAATCAATGCATAATTGTGACCTCAGTATTGATCAAAATAATCGTGATTATGGTTTTGGCCTAATCGTGCAGCCCTGCTTCAGATGTTATAAACGTATAGATTTCTCGGGTTCCACAGCAAGGAAAGTGTCATATGAGCGACTCCACCTCATTTCACCCAGAACAGCTGAGGAGCCACAATTGTGGAATTGACCCCAGTTCAGATCGCACTTCATCACATCAAATATTCAACAGGTGCCTGGGCGTGCGTCGGTGACGGCAACAAGGAGCAAGTGAAGGAAAGCGGGGCATTTGTAAAGAAGAAAAAAAGAGAGTTTATAAGAGCAGACAATGCCATCACACTGAAAACGGTGTACATCTTGGCTCCAGTAATGTAAGTCAGGCGATCGAGTGTAGAGTAACAATGGCGGAGATGCATGACGAGATGACGACAGAAGGTGGATGACACAGCGATCGTGGCCACTGTTTCTGACCTTTGCCACCAGCCTTCAGAATGTTCAAGAAGAAAGGGCTGCTCAAGGTACCACTCTAGGACCATTAGGATTTCTCTTTTTAGTGTAATTTAAATGTTAGTGGATTGGTAGTGAATAGTGTTCGTTTACTATTATTGAATACTGAATAATATTAGTGATGTTTGATTTAGTATTGTGAAAGTTGTGAATTATTATCGGACATTATTATCCCAGGAGAAATCTCTAGGTGGTTAAAAAGCTCAAAAATTCTTAATCAGGTGTGCAGTGTAGTGTAGTGTAGTATTAGAAATACCTTTCAGACATGAAGCATATTTCGCATCATTCTTGTGCTTTTGGGATGTAGGTTAAATGCTGCTTGTCTTCTTGAAGGTGGTCTAATTCAATCTTGTGCATTTTATATGGAAAATAGTGTGTTAACAAATGAGATCTGGCACATAAATGTATGCTAATCATATCGCTCCGGTCTGCAATACAGTTAGTGTCTTGTTTTTGTGGAATTTTAACTCCATGCAACCTGTAGCAGCTGTTTAGTGAAGACACATTCCAGTAATCCACTGTACCACAAAGCCTTACTGAGAAACCCGAGCTAGCCACAGCGAACGGGTGTGGGGTTACTGCATGTACTGCAGGATGCCAGCTTACACTGTGTCCTGGCACGCTGGTAAAATGGCTTTGTACTTTTTACAATTTGGACCAATTTAGATTCAGTAGACCAATCTATAGAAGGTTGCTAATTAGGCCGACTATATCCAAAATTGCCAACTATAACCATAGAAGTGTTGTCGGTAGTGATCTCCACCATCATTATGCTATAAAAACTGCAGAAGCTCAGCTCGTACGTTAGGACTCAGGAGAACCCTGACCGTTTGCAACCATACTAACTAGTCAATATTAGATGTTTGCCTCAGAGCGATATTTGAATTGGTGTATCGATAACAGATACTCTGGGGTGTACAAATGCCTGTCAGACAAGTGGAAAACCCAGTGTGCTACCCAGTCCCGTGTTTTGGTTGCCTGAGAACGTAATTGGGTTTGGGAGATTGATCTTGAGAGCTTTGGCACAGTACGACTCAACTCAGCTTCTGTGTTCTCCACAACAGTACCCAGGTATTCAGTTTATTGGAGCATGGCAGATTGTTTGGCGTAAGCCATTCTCTGCTCGCTGCACGTTTACATACCACTCTGCCCCCGTCCCATGTGTTTTGGTAAGAGTTGCAGATGGCAGTTGGATTTTATTTTACCCTCTATTCCTGCTCTGGTTGGGCAACGAAGACTGAGAAAAATGTTACTAAGAAGAATGTCCCCTGTTCCAGTGCACAGATGTGGGATATTCCAAGCGCATTAACGGGCACCATTTGGCAAAGTGATTCCCGTGAGGCTTGACATGAATAAAGTAAAGTGAATTCGAGAACTGTCATGAGAATGAGTGCTCATCCGACTTTTTGTGTGGTAATGGTGTTAAGTCATTTCAATGTTCATACAGGGCATTGTCCTTTATGTAGGACTGTAGTGTGTCGTCTTTATTTTGTAATCGTCAGTGCATACTTTGCTCCACTGTGTATGTCTGATTTATAATTGTGTATGAACTCCTAACTCCTATATGACTTAATTGCCTTTTCCCCCCAAGCCGTGAATTCACAAAGACGAATGTAACGCTAGTATTTCTGGACCATTTTATAGATTCTGGCATGTTGCCATGCTGGAATTGATTTCTTGTCTCTCTCCTACTCTTACCTCAGCTGTTGCTAGAGCCATTGTGAACTGGGGATAAATGTGATTATCCTTGCATTATATTTGAGTAGATAATTGCCATTTTTAGACAGAAAAGTATAGCCATGCTTCTTTTATCCAGATGCTTTCAGCCTTTTAAATGTGGTCAGATCTGTTACACTGGGGAATGGAGAGCTGGAAGTGAAATATAGACTATGTTTCGGGATAGATGTTATGCCTACAACCTGCTCTGCTTCCGTATGAGTGAAAATAGCCTGTAATGCAAATTCGGATACAAGCCAGTTCAACTGCTTATGAATGACAAAATTAAAGGTTTCAGCTCTTGCTGAAAAGCCGGTAAGCCGGTTTTGTTGTATTACATGCAACAACAGCTATAATCGGTTTACCTTTGGATGTGTTGAGACGCTTATTTGTGGTTTTCCCTAAAGCATAAACTGGACTAACTAGAACCGGGATGCACTGGCAAATGGTTGATGTACAACGTTATGACATAACTGTACAAAACTGAAGGAGTGGCAGCTGTCTAACTTGCCGTTGCTTAATTGCAATGTGGTTACATGTCACTTTAATCCCTTTTAATGAAAGATGTAAACTTTGTATTGACCATTTCCAAAGGTTTCTCCTTGCCCAGTGCGATGCAGTTGGCTTTGCCGGTAAGTGTGACAGGTATTTTTTTTATTTTTTCCCTTTTCCTGTTATGTCCTCTATTTTAAGGTCAACCAATCAGCTTGCAGATATTACTGGCTTTATATGATTTGCCTTTTACTAATAATTGGACTGTGCTGCTTAAGGCTTAAAATTTTTCCTGTCAGAAAGTTCCAGTGACTGGACCGAGTTGTAGGGAAATGAAGTGAGCTTGCATAGAGCTGCTGATACCCTGAGGGGAAATAGCCTAGTTTGCACAATACATCCATAAACATGTCAGAAGTTGTTTTCTCCCAAATGGTGGCATGTGGGCGAAACTTCACAACCTCAGACTAGCCACTACAACACCGTTTAGCTTAACCAGTGTTACCAGAACCGGCATGAATGTGCTTTATAAGTCATAATGCAACACTACTGAGGCATTTCCTTTGTCAAGAATAGCGTAATGCTCATCTGTGTGAGCTACGCAAGGCACAGTCTAATCCCGTCACCCCAGAGCTGAAAGCACACAGCGTGCGCTGATATCAGACTGAGCAATGCTTGAATCAGCCACACAAAGCGTGCGTAACATGGTATGGTGCAACATAGACATGTGCCAATAATGGGTTCTCATGATGTATCACAGTTTTCAAGATGGAAATATTGTCAGCAGACTTTAATGGCACTGACTTTCCTTTGTTTTATATATGGGTGTATTCTAATTCTGCATTACTCTCTAACAGGTGCTTTCACATATGCAGTGTTTAGTCCATTTGAATCGAATCCTGGTGTGTGTTTGTTTTTGTTTTTTTCTTTTCCTTTTCAGTGAAGTTTGTTTAGACTGGTAATTGCACTCGGGTGTGAACCAAAACACCAGGCAAACGTGTATTTTGGGCTGCAGGCGACATTTTTGTCTAGACGCGAGCCGCTAAAATGAGCCTCAAGCTGCAGATTGAGTCGAAGGACGAAGCTGTAGTGCTTTTGGACGAGAAAATATGGTAAAATCAGCCAGTGAGAACCAAATCCAAAAATCTCACAAAACATTCTTACGTGCTCAGATAATTTTACAAAGCAAGAGGGATAAAGGGACTGGAGTAGCTGCCTTTTAAGCTAATGTAGCAGCAAGCCAAACACAAAAAGACAATTCACTGAAGGGGAAAGGACACGGGACGTAACTTTGCTTCTGGTAGCAGTTAATTACTTTTCATGCTGTGTTTTATGTCGGTGAACTTGATCTGTGAATTCACAAGCATCAGTCTTCTGAACCAATAGATGCCAAGTAGGTGGGACTGTAGTCTCATTGGTCAGCAAAAAAAAAACAAAATGCAGGAGTCACAAATTATTAAGTAGCGCTCGGACGGGATGTTTGTCTCACTGTTTTCTTATTGTCGGTTTGTTTACGTCTGGGGGACAGTTTAGCCGTCTCATCTACCGACATTCTTCACTCTCCCTCTCTCTGCATGCTAGGTTTTTTTTTTTATCATCAATGTTGGCACTTTTGATATGGCTTAAACCCCAGCTGATGTCTATCTTTCTGCTTGATCAAATATCCCAGAAGCTGATTTACCCTGCCCTAGCACCTTTCTCGCTGTGATCCAATAGACAATGGCCAAATCTGTGCTACTGTGGCTGACTTGAAATAGAGGAAGTTAAATAGCCCACACTTCCCAGGAGAGCAAATCCAGTTAGAGTGCTGCTAACAATATGGGAGTTGTAGTTTCTCTCTCTCTCTCTCTCTCTCTCTCTCTCTCTCTCTCTCTCTCTCTCTTTAAAAAAAAAAAAAAAAAAAAAAAAAAAAAAGTTTAGGAGAAGTTAATGACTCTGACAATGGTTTAACAACTGAATTTCTTCATCAGGTCATGTTCAAGGGGAAGTGTGTGTGTGTGTGTGTGGGTGTGCGTGCGATTGTGGAGAACTGGTTCCGTACAGCGGCATGCAGTATGAGAGTAAACTTTTCTGTCTGAAATGTCTGATATATCCCTGTGTCCTCTTTTCTCTCGCCAGGCTCGGAGCACAGATAATCTGGACAGTTCTGGGGAGCCCGCCACCCGCTCCGTTGGCACCTCTGCCAACTTAAAGGGGAAGATGAGCAAAAGGTGAGAAGCTGTGGCAGAAATATTTGCTGTTGGCTCAGGGCACAGTTTTTTAAATTGTAAATTGTTACCCGACACATTGAACCCATCAACTGAATCAGAAGCCAAGTTCTCACACACGTTGAAATAAGATACACTTCCAGGCTAAAATATTTTAAAGACCCTACATTTTTTTTTTTTTTTTAAATGTTTGTTGAAATAATAGAATTCTCTATGAAATTTTTTGAAAATCTAACTGAGGATTAGGTATTTAGGTAAGTAAATTGAAAAATCTTTATTATTAAATGTTTAGTGACTTCTTATTTTATTGTCTAATCTAATTGGAAAAATGCCAAAAGCTTGATCACTCTAATTAGACACCTGTAGCACACCACATATTTATGTATAACAATTAATACTAGTTCCGCCTATGAGGGATTTTTTATTTTATTTATAAATCTAGTGTCTTAACAGTTTTACCTTCCAGATGCGTCTTTAAGAAAGCACTCAGTAGCTTTACTCAGTAGTCGTAATATATAATATCCTAATGATTTGTTACCAATTCAGTGCTCATAGGAATAGAGTAAGCCAATTGAGGCTGAATGAAATTTCTATCCGATTGAATGAGGTGGGTAATCCTTTTAATAATTCGTTAAATAGAATAACGTGTGCCTGTGCATTTGAGTCACGATGCATGCCATGTAAGAAAATAGTTTGTGTTGCAGATTTTCATTTATTTCAAATGAGTTGGCTGGACAGTGCGATAGGCATCAAACTAATGTTCTAAGACGGATGAAGGACAGGAACTGACATGAGTAAAGGTTAACGTTTAATATTCACCAGACACTTGCATGTGGTACAAACGAAAATCTTTATTTCTTGTTATTCCCAAAAATGACCTTTTGAAATTGGTAACATTGGTAGATAAGTAAAGGCAGTAGCCTGTTTATCTGTTTACCAACGGTTAAGCAGTCAGTACAGGATTTCGCCAAGTTGTTTTGCGATAGTTGCAGCCAAAAAGGATCGATTTTGCTGCAGTTTTTGAAAAAAAAATTGTGAGGTAATTTTTCTTTTTTGCAGAAAACTAGTTGAATTGGCAAAATCTCAATTGCAGGAAATTGTTTAGCACGGCCTTGAGCAGTGATGTTTGTTGGTAAATGAGACCTTTTAGCTGTGCGCATGTTCGACGCACATGATTCGAAGAGAGCTTTGGCCGAATGCACATTGTGATGTCACATGATGCGTCTTGGCCCAAATCTGCAGTAATTTTGAAAAATTGCACGCTCCTCTGAATGCCCTGGAAGGGACTGGTTAATGTGTGCATTTTTGGGTTATTTTGAACAAGCAGAGCATCTTTATTCCTGAAGGTCAGGCAAATATTAAAAAGCTGAGTAATTTCGCTGCAACTTGACATTTGTGAAGCAACTTTTATTTCACAAACGCTTTTTCTACCTGTTCGTTGTTTAATCGCTCTTGGATGATGAAATAATTTAAAACTCATTAAAAACACAAGCGACTTGGTTTACGAAGCTGATTTGGAGATCACGAATTAGGCTAAAACTCGTAACTGGGAATTTCAGACGTCCGACTAGGAGAATTCCTACCCTGAAAGTCGGGAAGGTCTCCTCAACGCCAAGTTCAGCGCAGTGCATGATGTCATGCCAACATGGCCGCTCACACTGTCAAAAGTAAATAAAATATCACTAAGATCCATTAAATTAATTTTTAGTAGTGTTTCCTTTATCAAGGAACATAGACATTTGACATTGACATATAGCAATATAATATATATATATATATATTTATTTATTTTTTATTTTTTTTAAGAGAAAGTAAATACAAACTCATGACCATTAATGTTGGTTGGCTAGCATGTTGCTAACAACACGCTTTCATGGAGGCGTCCATGGTAGGTGTTGTTTTTTTTGTTTTTTTTGGTCGAAATTTGTGTAATGAGTTCAGACTTCCCACTTATTAGGATTTGAGAACGACTAGATAAGCCCAGGTGATCAGGTTTCTTTATTTCATTGCTATTTTATATAATTTTTGTTTGTTCTGTATCAATAAAAGTAATTTAAACTGCAATAACCCATAATAAATTCCGGGTGCTGAGTGACTCTGTATGTCCAGGGTTAGTTTCATGCATGCTGAATCCAAAACGATCTTTTCCCCAATGAGCTGCTCTGAATTCTAAAACAGGAAGCATTTTAGTTTCAGTTCCTTTTACAAAACTGAGAGGGATATGCAAATATCACTCACAACATCATGGTACTGTTCCACTGTAGTATGCATGTCGATACTGAAAGGCCTCATGCTAACATGATCGTGCACTTTTGTTTGTTTTTGTTTGTTTTTTACTAAAGCCGTCTACGTAATGTCGCACTATGATATTATGACTATGGCTGCGTCCAAAATCATGTACTACCCTACTAAACAGTAGGTGAAAAGCAGTACGCCAGAGGGGTGGTATATCTGAATTCTCAGTTTTCGAGAAATACCCGGATGGTGTACTGCTTCCGGTGAGAGAGGCTTAAAACATTTTGTTTGTAGTTTTTCGAATAAAGGCTTGAAAGAGTGACGAGCTTGTTTTATTCCTAAAAATAGTTAAACGGAACAAATATTTTAAGCTCGTGATAGGGTTTCGGCTCGCTATAGACTCTTCCATGGTTTAAATTATAATACGTCGATAAAATGAACCATGACATCAGAGAGACACTTCCGGGTTGATGGACTATCCCACATAAGATAGTCTAATTTTTTAATTTTTTTATTTATTTGCCACGCTGCTCGAGCCGAATTAAAGCGCCAGTACACCGCTGGAAGATTTAAATGAAGATGAGTTGACAAAAAAGTATACGTTGCACAGAAATATATATTTGTAGAGTAGTATATTTCATATCCAGTTAATGTTCATATATATATAAAAAAAAAAATTATATACCACCAGTTTGATGTTCAGTGTTGAAGTAGAAATGCTTGTGTTTGTGGAGAGTGAATGTGAGACTAACAGGAGTTTTTTTTAGAATTCAGTCAATGTTAATATGAATTAATAACATTCAGTGAGTTAAGAAATCTTACTTTAATCTTCAGAATTTAGTCCATGTGTTCATGTTAATTCGAGTAATATGTTAATGTTTGAGACCAGTTACTGTGAAACAACTTGTTGAAATGGAGAGAATAAAGTTTTATTTGCGTTTCCTTCAGAAATGTGGAATTAATTATTATTAATTTAAAAGAAGGTATAAAAGGCAGAACTATCGGTTATTGGTATCGACCGATATCACTCTGAATAATCGGTTATTGTATCGGCTGAGAAATTTAGTATTGGTGCATCTCTAATTATTAGCCTGATGCCAGCTTGGATTTAACGTGATCTATAGGTGGAAAAGTCAGGAATATAATGTTTTTTCTCTCTCCTAAATTACCAAATTATGATGGTACACATTTAAATAATGAGCTAAATATTTGTAGAGCTGGATCGTGTCTCTGAAACTGTACTGAGGCAGTCTGTGGAATTTATTTGACAGCAAACTCTTAGAGGTTCCTCGTGAATTCAGGAGTCCCTAGAGGACGGTGTGCTCAATCGCTCTTTTTACTGACCATTTGTTCTCTGGTTTCGATCTCAGGCTGTCTGTCGTCAAAGGCCACTTCCCAAAGCTCACTGACTGTGCCCACTTTCACTATGACAACGTCAACTTTGGTTCCATTGAGGTAAGCTTTATTAGCCTTGAGTTATTAGTAGACATCTATATCATGTCAAATTGTCACAGCTCTTTTTTTCTTTTTTTTTTTTCTTTTCCCTTTTCCTCCATAGGTCTGTTTTACTCTCTGTGATCTGTGTGATGGTTTTGTGGGCTGCAGTTAAACTAGTTCTGCTACTTGGTAGAAATTCAGACAGACGATGTGTCATTTAAGCTGTCTGTGAGCTAAACTGTTACTTGATGGATCAGTGTAGGATCAGGTTTTTATTGTTTTGTTTTTTTGTGAACGTCAGACATCTGAAAGTTGAATAGTCTGTGCGTTCGTCTCATATGTATTCACCAAGACACACTCGCCCACACTCGGTAGTTTCTGCTTCCGCTTCCCTCATGCACCTTGCTGGTGATCTCGTCGCTGTTCTAGCACGAGCGCCAGCTATCTGCCCTTCCTGTTACCCATCATGCCCTTTTTAGGACACAGGTTTGTATGAGTAAGAGAATGTTTTGGTTTTGTGCTGATGAACATCGGCAAGGTCACTGATTGTAACATTACTGACCTGATAATGAGCTCCACCGCAGAAATGGAGCTCCAGAGCTCTATAATACAAGAATAATGCACATACAGGATCGTTAATGTTTCATTTTTCCGGTCCATACAGGATTTGGCTGTATTTATTTTTTTTTTGTGATTGTTGTGGCCAAAAAATACTTGATTTTGCTGCGACTTTTTTCAAAATTTACGATGCAGAGTTTTTTGTGCTGTTTTTTTTCCCTTCTTTTCTACAAAACTATTGAATTGTCAAAATCGCAATTGCACAAATTATTTTGCACTATCACAAATTATTCACAAATTATTTCACAAATTATTTTGCACTATCGCAGTGATGTTTGTTGGTAAATGAGACGTTTTTTCTCCCATTCGACACACGTCAATCGAAGAGAGCTTTGGCCAAATGCACGTTGTGGTGGTCACGTGACGCGTCTTGGCCCAAATCTGTGGAAAATCTGCGTTCATTTTGAAAAATTGTAAGCTCCTCTGAATATTGTGCGTTTGCTTTATTTAATAATTCAATTTATTTATTTTTGCGTTCATTTCTGCGATCGCATAATCCCAGAGGGACTGATTCTTCATTATGTTTCATCGGACACTTTATTTGGTCAAAACTTTGGGAGAATTTATACATTTCATATTTATTTTTAAGATCTGGTGAATCTGGTGTACAATTTGTTCACGATATTAACGTCTATTCATAGCAATTTCTGGTGCATTTAGTTTTATACGGAATAAAATGCACATCGTTTTGCATTGTTTATGATTCAGAAATGATTTATTTATTTTTTTTAAAGTAGTCTTGTCAGTCATAATTTTTCTTCATGCAAATCTTGTTCAGAAATATTTTGCGAATCGCATTGACTTGCAGTCGTGAATCCAATATTGTGAATCGAATCGAATCGAATGATTAACCCTAACTATCATCTCCTAGACCGTTAACTATCTGAACCGAGTCTCTTCCCTAACTGCAGCTGTGTCATATAGCACGGTCTTTCACAATGGTGTTTGTTGGTAAATGAGACCTTTTTAGCTGCACTCATATTCGATGCACATGAAATCAGAGAGTGCTTTGACCGAATGACGTGTCTCTGCCCAAATCTGCAGACAATTTGCAGTAATTTTTGACAAAATGCAAGCTCCTCCAAATATTTCCGAGTTTGCTTGATTTTGTGTTCATGCCTGTGATCGCAAAAGCACGAGATCCTGGAGGGACTGGTATAGCTGTCGTCTCGTCTACTTCTTTGCCGGAGGTCTTGTTAATATGACATCGAACATCATCAGAACGTAGTACACTGTAAACCCGGATAGTTCATTTAACTCAAAAAATTCGAGGAAACTACCTCAAAATTTGTAAGCTGACGAATCAATTTCCTTAAGCCAAATACACTTAAATATAACAAAAATGTAACTCAAACTTAATTAAGTAAATTAAAATTAAATTAATTAAGTAAAATTAATTTTTGTTATATTTAAGTGTATTTGGCTTAAAGAAAATGATTTATCAACTTAAAAATTTTGAGGTAATTAGTTCCCTCCCCTTTTTGAGTGAAATGAACTATCTGGTTTTACAGAGTGTGTGAGAGACAATAAGCTCTTGCTCTTTTTTTTTTTTTTTTAGGAAGGAGCTAGCATTATCCGGACTACTTCATGTTTTAAGATCTCACAAGAATTTCAGTACGAACGTTATTTAGCGTGTTTCAGGGTGCAGTTTATCCTTAACGCTACAGGATGAAAGGTTTTGTTGTTCCCAGACCAGTATTTCAAGCTGCTGCAGAAGAGCGCTTGTAACGCGCACAGCTCCAAATGCACACGTTTACGCAGACGTGTCAGGATCTCTATCCGAATATAGAATATCAGTCTGTACTTTCCCTAGATATACATTATTGACGTTAAGGTTTTGCATGCCGTTTCCAAGCAACTTTGCAGATCTAAATTTAAGTGTCACGTCTGTAATGCTGGAATTGCTCTTTTGAATTAGGGTTGGGTATTATTTATTTATTTATTTATTTATTTATTTATTCATTCATTCATTCATTCTATTATTTATTTTATAAAAAAAATTTTAAGGATGCATGAATGCGTGTGTCAAGAAATGTCAGGGCTAGAGGCTTGACGTGGAGAATGTTCAGTGAGGGAGGACTGCGCTGCAATGTAGAGGAGGAACATCTCCAGGGCTGATGCACATTGTGTGTCTGACACACACACACACACACACACACACACACACTCACTCACTCACTACATTTGAAAAGGAAGAGCATCAGTCTGTATTCGCCGCCATTTGGCATAAATGTGCTTTCTTGCTCAGAGGGACTGTGTCATGATTACAGATGTACACTACAGGTCTGTGTGCACCCCTGCGGATACACACACACATACACACACACACACACACACACCAACGTGTAGATGTAATACTCTTTTAATGTTTTTAAAGGTTAATTCCCTTTAACTGAAACCACTCAACCCTCCATAATGTTTTTTTTTCAGTTCCATTAAACGATAATTAAAGCAGAAGAGAACGTTATTCTGTGGATATACAGATTCTGAGGTACTACTTCTAGCTTTACACGAATCCAGCGAGAGAAAGTCAGGGTCTCGGGGTGGAACAGCGAGAGCAGTCGGATTGCAGGCATTTCTGTCATCTCGTCTTTCCTCGTCTTCTCTCTGCACTCTTCATCTATTCTTGTCTCTTCTTTTGTCATTTCCTTTCATCTCTACTTGTCTCGTTTTGTTTCTTCACGTCTCATCTCTTCTTTCTTTTTCTTCACGTCTCTTCCTGCTCTTTCTCACCTCTTATGGCTTCTTCTGGTCTCATCCATCCTTGCCTTTTCTATCTCTTCTCCTCTTGTTTCTCCTATTTGTTATCTCCTTGTCTCATCTCATCTTGCCACTTCTCGTCAATTCTTTTATTTCTTCTCTCTCTCTCTGCTCTTCTTAGCTTTTCTCTACACTTCTCCTCTAGTTTCTTATCTCCTTATCTTGCTTCTCATCTTGTCCCTTGTTTCTCTTCTTGTTGTCTCAGCTTGTCTCTTTTGTCTTCTTGTCACTTCTTGACCTGTCTTCTTTTTCTTCTTGGCTGTTCTCATCTATTCTCGCTTTTTCCATCTCTCCTCGTCTCTTCTCAGCTTGCCACATCTCATCTCTCCTTTTTCTTCTTTCCTGTTCTAGTCTCTGATCTCTTCTCTTCTCTCCGCTTCTCCTCTAGTTCCTTATCTTCTTGTCTCTCGTTTCTTCTCATTGTCTCATCTTGTGTCTTATGTCTCTTCTCTTCTCACCTCACTTCTTTTCCTCTAGTTTCTTCTCGTCTTGTCTCTTCTTGCCTTTTCTCATCTCTCCTTTTTCTTCGTTGCTGTTCTTGTCTCCGATCATCTCGGCCCTTCTCGCCACTTCTCCTCTAGTTCCTTACCTTCTCGTCTTGTCTCGTTTCTTCTCGTTGTCTCATCTTTTCTTATGTCTCTTCTCTTCCCGTCTCACTTCTTGTCTCTTCTTGCCTTTTCTCACCTCTCCTTTTTCTTCTTTGCTGTTCTTGTCTCCGATCATCTCGGCTCTTCTCGCCGCTTCTCCTCTTGTTCCTTACCTTCTCGTCTTGTCTCGTTTCTTCTCGTGACGTTTTCTTTTTGCCTCTGCTCACCTCTTCTCTCTCGTCTCTTTTCTTCTCCTCTAGTTTCTTCTCCTCTCTCCTTTCCTCCCTTTTTAAAATCGTTTGGTCGAATCCTCTCAAACTCACTAGCTTCCCCTCGTAACCCAGCGGCCAGAGCAGAGAGTTAAAGGAAACATTTGACTGGATTGCTTTTGCTCACTTCACGTGCCCTGCGCCAGGATGACCGCCACTTGCTTCTTGAATTTCAGCGCGGGAGATTCCACCGCTCTGCTTGGGGTTTTTTTTTTTTACAATTTTATGCCACAGCTATTTTCCCCGCTAAGGAAGAAGTTTTTGCTCAGCTGTTTCATGTCCAGGAATTCGTCAGGGCTCCACAGACCTGTAGAATCCTGATTCACTGTCATTCAGACCAGTCCATTATGTGGTGTTCTGTTGATAAAATCAAAATGAAATGTAAAAAAAATAATTATAATCTCAAATTGAGTGCTTCACAGGCTTGGGTGATTAAGAGGAAGCTGATAAGGCCAGAAGGATGTGAAACAGATCACTGTGTGTGGTGTTGTTTTGCAGGGATCTTCCCATTTCCTCAAACCGACTTTTGATTTTCAGAATGACTTGTATTCTAAAAGATTATTGCGAACGAACAGAAATCTACGGAAGCCGTAAGAGGCCATGCATTATTATTATTATTCTTTCTTGTTTTCTCGTATTTTTAACACGAGAAAATCTGGCACCTTTTGAATGGGACTGTTTTTTGCGTGCACATTGGCATCTTCACCGTCATAAATTTAATAACTGCCCGTTGTAGACATGGGCTTTATCCCCGCATTAAGAGAGAGAGATGTCCCAGAGGAGAACCAGGGTCACTGTATCGTCTCAGACGATGAAGTTGTAGACCTGACCGCCGCCTTCTCAAGTGTCCGACACTAATGTGGAAATCGTCAATGACTGAAAGACACGGAGCTATTTCAGCTTGAGCGAGTCCCGGATCAAAGTTTGTTTTTTCTTTTGTTTTTTTAAAAAAGATTTTCTTCATCCACGATGCTGTGCGATTGCACTAAGCTGTTGCTGCCTCCAGAAGAATAAAAACATGTTATGTAGAGATCACGAGAAAAAAGAAAGAAACAATATGCACAATCTCTTTTAAGGCTTCCGGAGAAATCTGGATTTTTGGACTCTTACCTGTGTGTGTCTGTCCCCCATCAGCTTCAGTTTGCTAGTGAACAAAGCGATGCTAGCTGGAGCTCAGCCAATACCAAAGACCTCATCTTCCTCGTGCAGGTCTCCTGCCAGGTGAGAGCTGATGTACATACTGTTTATTTAGCAACATTTGTTAAGCTTCTCATCTTTTTTTTTTTCTTTTTTTTTTTTTCTTCCAACTTTAGTTTAACCTCGGTCAATTCTTTTAGCCGCACTCGTTTATGCACACTTAATATTCATTTCTTTCTTCTCTCTTTCCTCATTTCTCGCCCTTCTTCCTCTCTGTATACAGGGTAAGATGTGGATGGTGCGCCGCACGTACGAGGAGTTTCGCACCCTGGATGCTCACCTGCACCAGTGCATCTATGACCGGCGTTACTCGCAGCTCCTGCCCCTGCCATCACTTTGTGAGCTCGGGGACAGAGTGGAGGTAAGAAGCGAACAGATGGCACCCTTTAACTTGCTAACAGTTTATATAGGCCGGGTTGTATGGCACCAGTATTTGGTCACGTGACTGTTGGGGTTATGGATGAAGCATCGCATTTCTCTCTTGTGTTAATCGTAATTTTGTAAGCTCTCTATACATATCTCATCTCTTCCTTTGCCTCGCGCTCTCTCTCTCTCTCTCTCTCTCTCTCTCTCTTTCTCTCTCTCTCTCTCTCTCTGTGTTCCTCAGCTCTTCACTCCCATGCTCTCCGAGTACCTGAGCCGTCTCTCCGTGATTGTGGACAGTAAGCTGAACTGTGGGCCCGTGCTCACTTGGATGGAGGTGAGGCATTGCATACTGCTCTGTACATCACATGAGCTCATGGGCTGTGTTTTATAGTAATGTAACCTTTATGGAAGGAGTCTCCAGTGTCAGAGGAAAAGCTGTAGTAAAAATAAAACATGTCACAGCACTCAGTCTTTGATTACTTTCCTCTAACATCAGCCTTGTTGTACTCTTTTCTCTAGTTATTAGAAGGATTTGGGGAAGAAAGAGAAATGTTTGTTTCTATACATAATAAAAAGAGGTAGCGGAGGTCCTGATAATTTTGCATTTCTGCATTTTGTTTTTTTTAATTATTTATTTATTTATTTATTTTATTTTTCATTCGTTTATCTGGTAGCCTGCTGTAATTTTGCCGTTTATCTATAAGTGTATTTTATTATAGTAGTGGTATTTATTTTTAATAAATGTATTTATTTATTGGTGAAGTGCCACAGCATTTAACTAATCTCCTATAGACCGATCATATCATATATAAGGTGTCATCGGTGTCTTTCAGATCGACAATCATGGCAATCGGTTTATGCTAAAGGAAGAGGCGTCTTTAAATGTCCCAGCGATCGCAGCAGCACACGTCATCAAGCGCTACACAGCGCAAGCCAGTGACGAGATTTCTATTGAGGTAAATGTGCATGTTGAAGACCCCATTCAGTTCTGTTATAATTTATCCAGAGGAAAGAACGCAGAGTTTAAAGTCCCCATGAAATCCAAGGTGAACTTTTGTGGCTTTTATTATAAACATGTCAGCCTTAAGGTTATCTATAAGCTAGTGTGCTCCAAAACAATGACAAGATTCACATTTAGAAGATATGTACATTTCAAAATTTAGTCAGTCTCTCTCTCTCTCTCTCTCTCTCTCTCTCTCTCTACCACGAATACGGATCGACATTTTTGATGACCTCATTCTGCACTTCAGCTTCTGATCAGATTTTCTGTCCAATCAAATGCTCTCTAGAATCTGAAGTGTCCCGTCCCCAACATTATAAAAATCACCAAGTTGTCGTTGTTGAGCGAGTGAAATCATATCAACAAGCATGGGTCACGAATGTGTCTTTGGCTGTACAAACGTGCGCATTTTATTCAGTTCCCTAATTGTTGGTTAAGAAGGAAACGGTGTGAAGGAGGAGGTATTTGTTCCAGCTCACGAATTTGTGACTAACTGTCAAGTAAGGCTGAGCCTGGGCTGTGAGGTAAGCTAAACGCTGCTGGCTATTTAAAAAGGGGGAGGAGCCACTCAATATGTCCCACCCTGACTTCCAGTTTCAATGGAAATTACGTCAATATATCAAATAGCGCTGCACGTTTCAAGCTACTTCAGGGGGACTTTAAGCAATGCCGTAGTTGTACAGTGATATTGGTAGAAATGCCGGAAAATTCCTAAATGGACAAAAAGGTCTACATGATTCAACTGGAGGGGGAAAAAAAGCATAAAATGATGACTTCAGTAGTTCTTCTCATGTTTTTATTTCTTGATGCTTCTTTTCAGAATATTAACATAGCAGTAGTTGATGGAAGCTTGGGAATGATTATTGCTGAAATTAGCTAAACGTTGAAAAGAAACGTACAGTAAGGTTCACCTTTTCAACATTTCTTTCCAGGTACTTGGCAGGCTGTATTTCAGTGCTTGTGTCTCTGCCTGATTCTTCACTTCCACACTTTGCTGTTCTGTCCCACTCCTCCTCTTCTCTTCTCCTCATCACCACCATCATCATCCTCTCATCTGCTTTATTCCTGTTCCCTCCCCAGTCTCTGCTCTATATAGTGGCTCTTTCTGGGCCAGAGAACAGGGTCACCTGGCACATTTAGGACTCTTTTCTCTTTTTATTCTCTCTCTCTCTCTCTCTCTCTCTCTCTCTCTCTCTCTGTCTCCTACTATATTGCTACCTCTTTCTTTCTTTCCTGCAACTGACTGTCTTTCTTTTTGCCTCCTGTCTCTATCTCCCATTCTTCATTTCCTTAACTCCCTGTGTCAGCCTTTCTTTTGCCTGTCTGTCTGTCTCTCTTTCTCTCTCTCACTCTTTCATCTTCTTTTACTCCTTGTCTTGTTCTTTTTTTTTATTTTCTATATGCCGTCTTTCGGTCTGTCTCTCTCTACTACTCTATCTCTTTGTCTCACTTACTTTTATTCTCTCTACTGTCATTCTTTTTTTCTCTTTGTCTCTCTCCCCACTACTCTTTGTCTGTTTGTCGCTCTCTCCTTACTCCCTGTCACTGCCTCTCTTTCTTCTACTGTCTGTGTCTGTACTACTTCATCTTTTGCCTCTTTCTCAGTCTCTGTTTCCTTCGCTCTTGCTTTCTGTCCTTCTCAGACTAGTTGCATGGCATATTTTCCCCCTAATTTCTTTTCGTGCATTTTGTTTTTCTCCCTTTCTTTGTCATCTCCCCATAATCTCTATTTAATCCGTTTTTTTTTAATCCTTCCCTGTCTCCTTCTTTTCCTCTCTTGCTTAAACTCTTTCCACCCCGTCTCTCTCTGGCGAGAAGTGGACACTACTTTTTTTTTTTTTTTTGCTTCATTCCTTATCTGGGTCAGGGAGAAGTTCCTGGGCAGGACCGGGCGTGTAGTGAAGCGTGTTTTGGCTCCGCTCACAGCTGTTGTGGCTGGATAGTTTGGGGTCCTGTTTTGTCTACAAAATCCAGATTCATGCGTACGGATGTTGTGAAGCTCACATTAAAGCCGTTTGTATGATTTGTATATACCACACATGTAGCTGTACAAATTCTAGCCTGGTCGTTTACAAACAGCGTCTCAACTTGATTATCAGGGTGGAGATGATGTTCTTGCTGAAGCACAAACATTCACCTTTAACCTAAACAACTCTAACTGAGACTTTGTCTCTGATTTTGAAGGTCGGTGATATTTTGTCTGTGATTGATATGCCACCCAAAGAGGAGACCACCTGGTGGAGAGGAAAACATGGTTTTCAGGTACCAGCTTAAAGCATTTAATTCCTAAGATAAACCCTAGTTTTCTCAGTACACATAAAAGAAGAAAAGTTGAAGCACAGCAGTAACACAAATAATTGTTTGAGGATTCGGAAACGTACCTTATGTGCTTTTCAATAAGAACAGAAATGACCGTGTACATGAAGACTTCATAGTAAATATTACAATATAAAAACGGCATGGGGGAGGTTTAGGAATTTAGATACTTAGGTGTCACTTTGGACCCCAAATTAAATAAAATGCACAAATTATCCAAGGCTAATAAAAAGTATTACAAGGCTGTAAAGACAGTAGGACATGATTTTATCACATTGCGGTCTGGACTCATTATTTATAATTCCATTTATACAAGCAAGCTTTGAAGATGATGGATCAGAAACAAGTGAGATGGCTATACAGTCAACGTTGAACATACTTTTTTCATTTATGAAAAATATTTTTAATGGTATAAATAGGCTTGCCCCAGAAACACTGTTTTACCTTGATGACGTTTTACCAATGAATACACACATTTTTACATTTGTTCCGATTCATATTTGCAATGTTTGCATGAAAAAACAAAAAAACAAATCGTACCCTGTTAAAATTGTAGGGGTTTTTTTGATGTAAAAAAAAAAAAAAAGAAAGAAAAAGAAACCAATAAACCTTTTTTCCACCTTTTAATGTGATACTACAACCAACAAAATTCAAGCGAAAAACTACCTGTAAGAAAAACTATTACTTGGTTGTATACATGTGTCCACCCTTTTATAATGTGGCATGTGACTGTGGTCAGAATTAACCAGTAGCATTCAAAAGTGACGATCATGCTCCTGTCATCAGTAAAGTTGTTCTCATTAACTCCAAATAAAGATCAGCTGTTTCTGTAGGATTTTCTTGACATCTTTGTTTAATCCGACTGCTGAAGCTGTGGGCCACAAAGAGCTCATAAATCGTGTACGGGATCTCATTGGCAAAAGTTAGCGATCAGGAAAGGGGTACAAATGAATTTCTGTGACATTTAGATGTACCATGGAACACTGTGAAGGCCAAGTAGAGAAAATGCGGCACCAATGTGATCTTACCAAGGGCAGGACGTCCTACCATCATTGACAGAAGGACAAGAAGGAAACTTCTCCGGGAGGCTGCTAAGAGACCTGTGGCAGCATTAAAGGTGCTGCAGAAATATCTGGCGACTAGTAGGCAGTCCTACACATGTCTTGGCCATGGGATAGGGTGGGTAGACGGAAGCCCTTTCTCATTAAAAACCATACAAATCTATCTGAATCACCCTAAATCATGGGGCAAAAATTATGGTCTGTTGAGATCGAGGTAGAGAAACATGGTGGTGGCAGTATCATGCTATGGAGCAGCTTCTCTGTAGCTGGCATTGGGGCACTATACGGGATGACGGGAATCATGGATAGTTCTATGGCACAAAACCTGCAGGCATCTGTTAGTCAGCTAATCTACAATTATAACCCAAAGCATAAATCCAAGTCAACAAGAATCTATGATCTATGTAAATCCAATTAAAAACCTGTGGAATGACTTGAAGAGGGCTGTGCACAGGAGATCCCTTCACAATTTGATAGATTTGGAGCATTTTTGCAAGGAAGAGCAGAATTAAATTGTCAAATCAAGATGTGCGAAGTAAGTAGACACTTATTCAGAAAGACTGAGTGCTGTATTACAATCAAAAGGTGCTTTAACAATGTATGAGTTAAGGGGTGTGCACACTTAAACAACCAGGTTTTTGTAAGGGTTGTTTTTTGTTTTCTCCTCCGTGAAACATTTTGTTGTAATAATATTGCTTAAAGGTGGAAAAATGTCTCTCATCAATCTTTTCAATTAGCTATGGCTAGAAGCGATTACGTTGCATGTAAAATGCGAAATAAATAAACAGTGAAGCATGGGCCATGCTGACTGATCCCCACTATGCTTCAATCATTGTTAATCTTGGTAATATATTCAGATTAAGTGTGCCATTAAGCGAGATCAGATTCTAATTCAATCATTTTTATGTTTTATGCTGTAGGTTGGCTTTTTTCCCAGCGAGTGCGTAGAGCTGATCAATGAGAAGATGCCTCAGTCTGTCAGCACTCCCGCTGCCAAGACAGGTACTGCTCATCATTCTTCATTCATCCATCTTTATATGCTCCACCATTTGTTCATAATTACTAATTGCCTTTATTATTACAGTAGAGTGTGATGCAGGCAGCTCTAGACCTGGAGTCGCCAATGCGCCTGGTCCACCTTCTCCCACATCAGGTAAGAGTTGTATACAGTACCAGTTATTTCTAGCAACTCCTGGTAAATCTCTGGTTTGCAAGATTTCACTTTTGGTTTGCCTTCCAAATGCTGCAAATTGAAACGTTCTTTTGTGACCTTTAGTTGGAATGTTTTAAGAAGGCCAATAACTTTTTTTTTGCTGCTAGGCCGCTTTCAAAAGCACTTTTTGATATCCTTCAAAGACAAACATGTTGAGAATGATGTACGGAAATAATGCTGTGTTGGCCATTTAAAAAGTTGCTAGAGTTTTGACAGTGTACACTTATGTGGCTATAAGTCAGCCAATAGGATAGCTAATCTGGGCAAGGCTTCAGTCATCCCCATAGATTTTGAGCAGGGTGAAGAAGACAGTAATTGAAGTTTGGCACAGCAGATAGTGTTGCCTCACATCTCCATGGTCCCAGGTTCAAACCTGAGCTTGGGCTCCTGTCTGTGTGGAGTTTCACATGTATTCCCTGTGACCACATGAGTTTCCTCAGGGTTCTCTGGTTTCCTCCTACCTCCCAACAGCATGCCAGGATAAAGTGGTTACTGAAGATGAATGAATTCACATGCAGAGCTGTACGATACAATAAGAAACACCTATAAGCCCAGTCACTATTTGCAGAAGTATATTGGACACGGTGGCCAAGAGACGAACTACACTACATACTTACCATGGCAGAAAACCAAATCCGACAACACAGGCAAATGTACTCTACCACAATATCATCAGAAAACAAAAAAAAAACAAGTCCGGCAACAGAAAAAGATGCAGGGAAATGACAACGGAAATATTTCCTCACAACAATTCCAGGCAGTTCTGGAGAACTAGAAGTACAACTGAAGTATTTGTCTTAAAATGTTACTTGATGCTTAAGCAGAATATCCAGCAATGTGTTTGAAGAGGTGTCGAGCGTTTGTTTTTGTTTTTTTGTGATTTAACAGTTTTATTGTATAAAAATAAGCAAATATGTAAGAACTAGATGTCGACCGATAGTGGATTTTACTGATACTGATAACTAAGTCGGGCAGTACCTGCCTATAACTGATTATCAACCGATCGTTATTATAATGATACTGAATGAAAACATAACACTCAAAGTGAAATATTGCTGAACTTTATTAAAGAAATGAACAGTACTGACTGTAACATGAAAATATGCTGTACTTTTTTAATGGAATAAATATACAAATATTAATATACAGTTGTAATCAAAATTATTCAACCCCCTTTGCAAATCAGGTTTGTTGTCAAAATTTACAGGCTTTTAGCTGTTTGATGAACAAATCAAACAAAAGCAACTGAAATAGTTCAACACTATTCACAATAGATTCAAGTGGTTTCCCCAAACTCAACTGAAAATGCAACTTATAATGACTTTGCTATTTTCACAATGATTCAACCCCCTGAATAGAAACCCTCACAACACAAATATGCAAAATGGGTGTTGTCTCAAGCACACCTGATGCAACTAATCAAGGGCTTCATTAGTTGTCTGTAAATGAAAGTCTGTAAATGTTGACAATAAACCTGATTTGCAAAGAGGGTTGAATAATTTTGATTGCAAGTTTATATGAATTATTAATAAATGTTAAAGTAAATAAATGATACCCATCCAAACTGAACCAAAAAGTAATACTCCAAATAAAAATAGAGACATCCAAAACCCTCTAGAGGCCGTTCTTGTACCGTATAATGACAGCAGACGCTCCTCAGACGCAACCGGGAAAAACCATCGATGTGAATTCTTGCCAATAACCAATGGTTTCGGCAATCAGCCATCGGCGCCGATTGATCGGTTTTGTCGATCAATTGACCTCTAATCAGAATATTAATATAATGCATTACCTGTTTCTTGATTTTATGTTAAATAGATTTAGTTTAAGATTCTGGTATAAGAACACAAACTCTCACCCCCACAACCTGGTGTGCTGCGGTTAAGAAGTAATACTGTGGTGGTTTTTAAAAAAAAATTAAAAATTTGTTGTTGTGTGGTTTTTTTTTTTTGTTTTTTGTTTTTTTTTTGGTACGGTAGTAGAAAGAGGAAGCATTTTCATTGTTGTTTCCCTAAATTGTTCTGTTGTCAGATTTGTTTTTGTGTTGTGTTGATACTGTGGTGTTGTGCATCTCCTGTATTTGTGTTTTTGTGTTTTGTTATTGTAATTTATGGTAGTCTAAGACATCTTTCTGCCACTGTGAGCCCAAAATACCTTTCACGATTTCACAGACCATCTACAAGAAGGCCTCTGTATATCCAGCCACGCATATCCGAGACACCAAGAAATCTCTTGTGGATGTAGTCTTGGTCCACTACAACACTTTATTGGCATTGCAACGCATTTGTTTATAGTAATTGTGATTTGATCTGTATGTAGCTTCTCTCTGAGACCTGTGCTGTATCTTTAGACCGTCTGTCTTTTTCTCTCTCTGTATCTCTTTCTCTCTCAGTTTTTCAGCCATGGTTCCTAAGACTTACTGGTAACACCTTTCGAGCGGAAATTAACACTCCTTCTCTCTGTTGCAAAACAAGCCTCTCCTCTGGCTTTCCCTAACGTTTTGTTTTGTCCTTAAACCCAGTCGAAGTGTGCAACTAGAATTTGAGCCATTTATACAACGAGCAGATTGCGTGGAGAGCAGGAGTGGGCGGCCGAGTGGAGTAGGCATAAAATCATTACGAAACGTCGTGACTATTTCCCTCTGCTCAGGCGTCTCGCTGTATAAATGAGAAGCTGTTGTTCGGATGATCAGTATATATATATTTTTTTATTGGGATTTTAGCTGAATCCTGATTTCTCTAACTCATTCCACTGATACTCACTTAAAGGGATTCTTCACCCAAAAATGCTATTAATGAGCAGGGGGCCAGCACCTGCTGTCTAAACGAAATGGTTGCCTGTTGTCTTTTATTCAATGTTGGCATTTTTGGGTGAAATATTCTTTTTAATCGTGCTTAACAACATACATTAGCTACCAAAAGCTGGATTAACACTACATATGTTGTATCACCATCTGGTGTATAATGTCGGCATTACGCATATACACACTCCACATACAAGCGTTTTCTAACTCTGACATTGTGTACATTTTTTTTAATCAGCCATCTCTTCTTCACCTGTCGTCGCATTCTAGAAAGCTAGACCTAAAAGAACACACATTTGTTTTATCATTCCTCTGTCGCCCCCTTGTTGCAGTTTCCAAGAAGCACGGCAAGCTGATGGGTTTCCTGCGAGCCTTCATGAAATCCAGACCCAGCAAGCAGAAGCTGAAGCAGAGGGGCATCCTGAAGGAGCGGGTCTTCGGCTGCGACCTGGGAGAACACCTTCTCAACTCGGGACTAGATGGTAACAAGACACACAGGCTTCAAATACGACTTTCAACACTGCTCAGATTGTTATATTCAGACCCGTTTCTGTTCGACATTTTAGTTCCAGAGGTCTTAAAAAGCTGCTCGGAGTTTATTGAGAAGCATGGCATTGTAGACGGCATCTACAGGCATTCTGGGATTTCCTCCAACATCCAGAAACTGAGGTTTGTCTATCAGAAATGGACTGCTGGCCCAACAAGAGAATGTTTGATTTATACAGCGGTCCAATTCGTTTCCAAGTTACTGAAACTTTATACGTGTGGGGTTTGTTTGTTTTTTGCTTATAACGTACTTTGATATATCTGCTGTAAGAAGAAAAAACTATATTTTATCAAAATGTCAACAAAATGTTTTTATTTTGGCTATTTTATAACCTGGCCTTGGTAGACTGCCTGCAAAGATCACACTGAAGCAGCCATGTGGCAGGAGCCAGTTTAGCAAATACTGTGTGTGTGTGTGTGTGTGTGTGTGTGTGTGTGTGTGTGTGTTAGCTATGTGTGATTTTTTCTCTCACAATTATTGTGACACTTTTCTCAAGTTGTTGGATCGCTATGTGCCATAGCGAAATGGACATAAGTCTAATCCATGTAGTTTGTAATCAAAAGTCCAGAAAACTCCTGCACCATTGCATCTTCAATACAGAGAAGAGTACTTGCACACTCTGTACACACTTTTTTATTTTTATTTATTTATTTATTTTTTTAATGTTTAAATGAACTAATAATAAGAAATGAATGATGAGAAATTGAGCCAAAAGAACAGAACTTAATACATTATTTCAGTTATTAACAGTCAAGTTAAGAGATAATGGTGAGGCTTGTGCAAATAAGACACCAATTTTAGTACAGGGAGCTGTGTAGTTTTCAGAACTATATATACTTTTTTGACCATATGGAGGGTTGTCCCTGGTTGCCACATATTTGTCAAACATTTTAAAATCCTGAAGCTTGGATGCATGCATGTCTGCCCTTTATGTTTAGTGATCAAGGATAGTATTATTAATGTGATTATTACACCACAGTCACTCTTGTATTTACAGTGCCCTCCACTAATATTGGCACCTTTTGGTAAATATGAGCAACGAAGTCTGTGAAAAAATGGCTTTATTGTTTAAATTTGCGATCTTTTGTTCAAACAAATTCACAAAAATGCGCTGCTCTCATGGATATCAAACATTTGCATACAAAATACAGGTTTATTTAAAAAAAAAAAAATTGTTAAATATAGGTTTGCAACAATTATTGGCACAATTTTAGTCAGTACTTTCTGCTACCTTCCTTTACCAAGATAACAGCGCTGAGTCTTCTGCTATAATGCCTGATGAGGTTCTAGAATACATGACAATGACCTGAGACCATTCCTCCATACAGAATCTCTCCAGATCCTTCACATTTCGAGGTCCATGCTGGTGGACTCTCCACTTCAGTTCACCCCACAGGCTTTCTATGAGGTTCAAGTCAGGGGACTGGGATGGCCATGGCAGGACCTTGATTTTGTGGACAGTAAAAGATTTTTGTGTTGATTTTGATGTACATTTTGGATCATTGTCCTGCTGCAAGATCCGATCACGGTCCATTTTAAGCTTTCTGGCAGAGGCAGTCTGATTTTCATTTAATATCTGTTGATATTTGAGTCCATGATGCCATGTATCCTAACAACTAACTTCTGCAGTTCTCCAGCTGTGATCCTTGGAGATTTTTTTGGCCACTCGAACCATCCTCTTCACAGTGCGTTGAGCCAATATAGACGCACGTCCAATTCCAGGTTGATTCATAACATTTCCAGTTGACTGGAACTTCTTAATTATTGCCCTGATGGTGAAAATGGGCATGTTCAATGCTTGTGCTATTTTCTTACAGCCACCTCCCATTTTGTGAAGCTCAACAACCTTTTTGCCGCACATCACAGCTATATTCCTTGGTCTTACCCATTGTTATGAATGAATAAGGGAATTTGGCCTATGTGTTACCTCATATTTGTACCAATGGTTGAACAATTTCCTGTTCCTAGTCACCCAGGTGTACTAAAAAATGTAAAATTTCAATGGGAATATACTTCAAATATATTTTTCTCATATGAATTCTTAGGGGTGCCAATAATTGTTGCACACGTATATTTAACAAAGATGTGTGGGGGTTTTTAAAAAAAATTTTTTTTTGATAAACCTGTGTTGTGTTTGTAATTGTTTTATATCCATGAGTGCAGAGTATTTTTGTGAATTTGTTTGTACAAAAGATGAAAAGGTTAAACAGTAAAGACCATTTTTCACAGCCTTCTTTGCTCATATTTACCGAGGGTGCCAGGATTAGTGGAGGGCATTGTATATCTGTGCATGTAATGGGTCACCTACTTAATGAGTCACGTGGCTGTAAATTCAAGTCATGATTAAAATGGGTCAGTGCCATTCCCTACCCAACATGTGCTCTATTTTGATTTGGGTTTAAGGGATACTTCTTCCAAAAGATAACTCTTAACTGACTTCTTCCTTTTTTTATTTAAAATGAAATTTAAAATTATTTGCTAAATTGTTGTTGTTGTTTTTTTTTGTTCCTTTTATTGATGTCCAGGCATGAATTTGACAGCGAGAATGTTCCGGACCTGACGAAAGACGTGTACATGCAGGACATTCACTGTGTAGGCTCCCTCTGCAAGCTCTACTTCAGAGAGCTGCCCAACCCACTCCTCACCTACCAGCTCTATGACAAGTTTGCCGTGAGTTGGCTTTGTGTTTGTGATTTGGTGTGCTGTACAAGCCCGGTCTGCTTACTTGTAAATATTGAGCTTTAAGTTACACGATACTCAGTTTGTGGGTATCTGGTTTTTAGGATTGCATGGGGGAGATGACTGAGGATGAGCGCATGGTGAAAGTGCACGATGTCATCCAGCAGCTTCCTCCTCCTCATTACAGGTAGATTGCTGGTACTGAATTTTAAAGCCTCTGGTTTAAACTGCTTTGTGATAGTGACGATGTTGCGATCATCAGTACACTTTAACCAAGTGTAGATTTGAGAGATGTATAGATTTTCACTACAAGTTATCAAAATGTTCCAATTAAACATTCTCTTTTGAGAATATGGAGAAGTGTGTACTGGAGGTGTGCCAGATCACATCATTTACTTCAGAGGTTATGAAATTTAAGTTGATGGATTTTGAAAAGCTGCATCAAATCACATTCTCATTGTCCATGTTGATAATGATGATGTTGTGTGTCTTTCAGGACTCTAGAGTACCTCATAAAACACCTGGCTCGTCTAGCCACCTTCAGCGAAGAGACCAACATGCACATTAAGAACCTGGCCATTGTCTGGGCTCCAAACCTGCTCAGGTAAACATGAAACTTCCCACATTTTCTGCCATTGTTTATTAAACTCACGGTTTCAACTGGAGAAAATGAAAACACTACAGACGTACAGTATTATTCAAGGAAAACCAAGTATTATAATATAAGCAAACTAAATACAGAGTCAAGTTCAGCAGTTATTTAATTGAATTGTTTGCTGGAGAGTTTATTTGATTTTCATTCTATTTATCCTTATTAGAACGATTTTGTTTGGTTGTAATTTGTAGTTGGAGGTATTAGGAGTGGGTTGAATGTGTGGTCGGCGGGGGTAAAACATATCCTGAGGTGTATTGCTTTGTTGTTTGTGCTAGATCTAAGGAGATCGAGGCAGCGGGGCTCAACGGTGCTGATCCGTTTAAAGAGGTGCGCATCCAGTCTGTAGTGGTGGAGTTCTTACTCACCAACGTGGAGGTGCTCTTCAGTGATTCGTTCACATCAGTGGGACGGTTTGCTGCAGGTACGTTTCACTTTAATCCTAACAGATCTAAGCCCTGCATCTTTATTTCTGTGAAGAAAGTCAAGAATCGTTAAATCTGATGGGTTTTACTCGTTCTACCTCACGTATATCTTTTCACGTAGCGCATACGGACTTCATTTAACAGCACAAAAAATGCAGTCTATTACATCTCACATAGCCCAGTATGTATTTCATCGTACCACAGTAACACCACAATATAGGTACATAGGAGTGTTGTGTTGTATATTTTTAACATTCTTGAACTGTTTTGTAACAGGGTTTTATATCAAAGTAATCATTTCTAAACCATGATGATAATGACATGAGTCCATTCTACGTTGCACACTGAAGCTGAGCTTTATTTATGGTAGTATATGGTGAAACAGGAAGTTGCAGCTTGTGTGTTTCCATAACAGCAGGAGGGACAGAGCGCAAGATCCCACGCCGGCCTCCGAGAACACGGTTGGTTAGTCTGCAGGAAGCGCGGGGGGAGGCCCCAGAACCAGGCCCCACCTTTCCAGACCTTGACGCAGACCAGCGGCGTTTCTCAGTCATATGAAACCTTCCAAAGCTTGGACTCATTGGCCATAATAATGCCTCAGATAGCCAGAATGGTGTTTTGTAATTTATGGTGCAGAGTACATACTTTTACAGTTTCTACTCCTGCCTGGTTTTAATGTGAAGGGTATGAATTTTGAATTGTTTGCAGTTGATGAGATCCAGGTATTGCAAAGGCGACCTTAACTCTTATGTAAAGAATAATTCATGTTTGTACTGTACAGTCTGAAGAAGCAAACGAATACAAGATAAATAAATTCATTTTTGACCCATTTTTAAATATTTGGCTGTGGTCAGCTTGTCATTTTAATGCTGTTATTTCTATTTATAGTTTTCAGCATTGTTGAGAAGTTTTATTTCAGAAATCAGTGGGTGGAAAAAAAAGGTGTGGGTCAGTGTTCAGTATTGGTGTTTTTGAGACAAACGAGGAAGGTAAATCATTTATATCTCAGTTTAATGTGTGCTTTGTTTGTCAGCTTTGCTTATTTGTGCATTACTGGTTTAAAAAAAAAAATCCAAATCAAAGTAAGAATTAAATTTAGGCTTCAGAGCAAATTGTTTCAAAGCCTTTTGCTTTTCCTGTGTGTACTGTAGCAAGGAGAAATGATATGCTGATGTTCAGTGTTTATGCAAGCTTTGAGTGTGATCTTTGAGCATCCAGGTTAGGCGACCCTGGTTTTGTATGTCTGCTCGCTATTTTGAAGAACTCTAAAAGGCTTTTGTGCAGTTGTATTGGATCAGGATGTGATCGTCTTGATGTGCCCTCACTTTCTAGGCTTCTTATGGCTCTCTATGTTTTACTTTTAAGGATGAAGTCCGTTTCCATTACAGCTGTTGCACTTGGGCCGCAGTCTTCTCACATTCCACTTTGGCCCGATCTGACTCTCACTCCTATCCGTTTCTTTCCAGCTCGGCAGTCCCTGACCAGGCCGAAGTCCTTCGTATCCACCAGGCTGCTGTCTTTGGAGGAGGCACAGGCTCGCTCCCAGGCTCCTCTGCTCCTTCAAGGATCATCTCACCCCCTACAGGATCGTTTCCACACAGTGCTGGACCTCCCTACTCACAGGTGAGGCTGTCAGATCCAAAATAAACCATGTTTGCTACTTAGCACACACTACTACTCTTCTACAACATGCAAGTAAAATCTTTCCATCTGCGTTAGAAGAAAAAGAGGGCCGAAGGTGCGGAAGGCAGCTGGAGGGAGCTGGAAGACGTTCTTTGCAATCGGGAAGCCTGCAGGCTCAGGTCGTCGCAAGCCCATCCGGATCACCTCGCTATTCCAGCCCTCCACCTCTCACGCAGGTAGAGAAGTCGTCCAGATTACTTTTAAGGATGATCCATGGGGATCGATAGTTGGATGGATCCTATATCCCACATTATGATTATGAGTAGGATGTAATTAGGTTGTAAGAGAGTTTTCCATTTTCAGTTGCTACATGTATAAGTATGTAGCAATGGTTTAGACGTTTAGCCTTCTTTAAACCAAAATACCTTTAATATTCAAGCCTGCTGCACATGTACCTTTTCACATGGGGATTCTTAACCCAAGAAGGGATTCAGTCCTGTGAGATTTACACAACAAATCGAACAGGACAAAACCTTGAAAATGATCAGGCAGGATCATGTGGAAACCAAAGCTTAAACTGGTGGTGTAGATACCACCAAATCAGTCATGTTGGACATCATATCAGGTATAATGGGACTTTAATGATAAATGTGAATGTGTAAAATGTATCCTGGTAAAATACAAAACTAGAGAAACAAATGTGATCCATCAAGCATGCTTTGGTTAATTGACTACAAATGTCATTAGCAGCAAATATATAATATATTGTTTTCTATGTTGCTTTGAGTATCTGAAAATTATTCTTGTTCCTCATTCTTGACTCATCTGACTGGAGGCTAGAAATGAACACACAGACTGCGTAATATGTTGATGCATCAATGTTGTTGTCATGCTTTAGGTTGCAGAGTGGACAGTGTCACCCTGAGGTCAGCTAAGAGTGAGGAGTCTCTTTCTTCCCAACACTGTGGAGCAGGTAAGAACAAATAATCTCGTACAATGAAGCTCATTTATTTAAAGACATAATTTGCGTGAAAAATTAAAGCTTCTGAACTAGTTTGCCTGTATGTTAACTAAAGTTGTTAAGGTCATCACAGACTGGGCAGTGGGGAAGTACTGTCTCCAGAACAGTGTATTAAAGAGTCATTTGTAACGCACTGTCTCTTATGCTCAGGTCATGGGAAGCTGCAGCGCTTACGAAGACCTCGTTCCAGCAGCGATGGTCTCTCTCTGGCTACTTCTGTGGACCCTCAGCTCCTGGCTCAGCCAGTTCCTTCGCAAATCCCGCCCAGCCGCTCCTACGACAGCTTGCTGCCTGATGAGGCCCGCGCCGCTAATGGAATGGAAGACGACGAAGATGATGAGGAGGGAGTCTATATGCTACCCGATTTCTCAGAAGACCCTGCCCGATCCTGGATGGCTGAGGACGTGACTGACTTTAGCCCCACCTTCCCAGATGAGGGGCCAATTGGAATCGGAAGCAGTGGCCCCATTGCCCCTGGTGATAGGGAATCTCCATCTGCGGCCACTCCTCCTCCCTACCGTTGTCTGAGTCGCCAAGGGCACGCCCGTTCTGGAAGTCAGCGCTCAATCACAGAAGACCCAGATTCGGTGCTCAACCAGTCAGAAGCAGCAGCACGTAGGAGCCTGATTTTGGCCGCAGCTGCCCCAACTCAGCAGGTGTTCTGTCAGCATAAACCTCCTGCTGTTAATACCCCTGCCTCCAGCACCACCCAGCCTGGAGAGACCAACCTTGGTCCCTCCCAAAGCCAGCCCACTGCCCTTCCAGCGCCTGTACCCTCTGCTCAACCTCCACAGGAAAAGCGTTCATTTACAAAAAAGGTGGTGCATGCCCTTTCACCGAAAGCACCAAAGTCGCCTCCACTGGACATATCTGACCCCATCGCCATCAGTGTGCCTGCCAAGGTTAATTTCACGGGAATTGTGTAACTAATTAATTTTAATACAACATGCCACTCTTGATATTAATGCAATTATAATGGCTTTACATTGACCATGAATAAAATATTGTCTAGTCTATTGCCTATATATGGACACGTTTATGCAATAGTCATAGCGATGACTCATTACCTTTCAGGTGCTGGAAATGATTGGCGGGCGAGCTGGCGAATTGCAGTCTGGGAACCCAGGCGGTGGACCCTCCCAGCCACCCCAAATGATATCCATGCTGCTGAAGTCTTGTGATTTCCAGCTTACAGAGAGCTGCCAACAGGAGCTAAACAGCAAGTTTGGCCATGAGGTTAAGATCAGAGGCCCCAGTGAGTATACAGTCATTCTGGCCCATTCTGTGTTCCAGCATCATATCTATTCATTGTATGTGGTGGATATAGCAATTTATTTAAGTTTATGTTTCAGCTCAATGTTGAACGTTTGGGAATAGGGTCTAGGGTCCTTGCAGAGTGCATAATTATTTCCTTTGCAAGACAGCAGAATCTATTGTTGTATATAAAATAAACACGAGGGAGACCTACTATGAGTAATGTGTAATCTTATTGAGAATTCACTGGGCTGGTGGACTGTATGAACGGATGTTCACCTCCACATTTATGCCTAAATGCAGCGTTTATTATTGACACTCTAAAATTGGCCAGTATTGGCCCTGTGTTTTTAATATAATTGGATTCCTAACTGCTAAATTCTGTCTGTGCAACTCTCTGTTCCCTCAGGTATTATTGGTCCAACTGGTGCTCTCCTGCCCTCCCAAAAGCCCCCTCCACCCCCTCCTAAAAACCCAGCACGCCTTATGGCTCTGGCACTGACCGAAAGTGCCAACAAAGCTCTTCGGCAGGGTGCCTCTCCTCCCTATCGTCCCCGCCAGGTTGGGAGTCCCCCTGATGCTGACACCCGTTTCCAGCGGTCCCTGTCTGCTGACACGGGGGCTATGCTCTCCTCTGATGCAGACCAGCTGTACTCCACTGTGCGTCCCTTGTCTGTGTGGATGTCTGAGGGCGGAGGTGAAGTTAGCGCTCCTGAAAAGACGACAGACTTGGTACAAGAGGAGGAGGAGCCAAGATCACCTCCAGGCCAGGTGTGTGTGTGTGTGTGTGTGTGTGTGTGTGTGTGTGTGTGTGTGTGTGTGTGTGTGTGTGTGTGTGTGAGAGAGAGAGAGAGAGATAGAGAGGGAGAGAGTATGAGGGAGAATGAGTGAATGACTGCATGTGCCCATAAAATAGATGGTTCTTGAGTGGCACAACAGAAAAATGTTTGCCCTATCCTCTGGAGATCGCAAATTAGAATCCCGACGAGTTCCGGATCCCACAGCCTTTCATGGCTGTGAGTCAAGGGAGCAAAATTGGCATTGCACTCTGGGTGGGAGGGATGGCATACACTCTCTCCCCTATCAATCACAGCGACACTAGCTGTGAGTTTGCAACTGTCTGTGAGCTCATGTATGTGAAAAATTGGCTGTGATCTTTGGGTGGGAGGCATGGCATACACTGGCATGGCATACACTGTCCTTCAACGGTGTTACGCAGTGCTATGTTGAATGAAGCAACATGAGCAGCAGTTTGAAAAGATCTGGTTGGTGGCTTCACGTGTCTCGGAGGAATCATGTGTTAGCCTTCTCCCTCCCAGGTAGGAAACTGTCATATTATTGGGGAGAGCTGGCTGGTGGGTGGGAATTGGTCAAGACTAAAATAGGGAGGAAAAACCCACTCATCAGCAACAAGCCTCTTTGTTTCTGTTATATTATACCCTGGTAGTCTTAAAAAAAAATTCATGATGTGTTGAATGCAGCTATACCTATTACATCAGTGTATTGCTTCTGGGAAATGGTAGCTCAGTGGTTGGACTACTGATGAGAAGGTTGTGACTTCAAATCCCAGCACTGACAAGCTGCCACTGGTGGGCCTTGAGCAAGGCCTTAACCCTTAAATGCTCAGTTGTATGAATGAGATAAATGTAAGTCTCTCTAGATAAGGGCGTTTGCTAAATGCCATAAAATGTAAAAAAAAAAAAAAAAAAAAAAATTTAAATGCTTCTTTGTTTTTCAGGACATGGGTACACTCTCCTCGGATGCCTCAGTTTCTGAGTCTGGAACATCAAACAGTGAGCTATCTGCTGGTAGTTCCTCTGGGGACAATGAGAAAACCCCAAGCCCCATCTACAACCAGAAGCCACAGATTCCTGCACCCCCTAAATCCAGCCCACCTGCCGCTAGTGAGGTTCCCTCTCAGAGGAAACCCCCAGCGTATGGCCGGCAGTTCTCTGCTCCACACCTCCAGCAACAGATGTCAGGCACTGAGTCCAAATCCCCCAACCAGGCTCATTCCCAGCTTCTGCATTCCAGGTCAGAGAGCTCCCCGTTGACCCACACACATGCCTTCCAGCCCACACGCCCCAAAGTGCCCCCCAAGCCACTGGATTCTGCCCTACCTAGGCCCCCGATCTCCAAGACTGACCGACATGACTTCATGCGTCGTTCCTTGGATGCCGGTCGCATCCGACGCATGGTGGGGCCAGCTCAAGGCAACCCACCACTTTCTAGAGCTTTTTCTGAGCGCATTAGCAACACATCAGATGCACTGTCTCGCTACCATGCAACCAGATTGGCCAACCAAGTGGCACAGGTTGTGACAACTGCTCAACCTGTCATGCAGCAACAGCAGCCCCAGACATCTCATATCCGACCTGCATTCTCATCTTCTGAAGATCCCTCCAACGTGGAGAATTTATACTATGAGATTAGTGCCCCTGATCATCCACCTAGCTACTCCCAGCACAGCTACCAGAACATGAGGTTAGATGTGGATGGCAACTACCGGCTTTCAGATCCAGCCAATCAGAGGCCCCAATCTAGGGGTCATCACCCACCCCCCTACTCACAAGTGCCAGCAGCTGCCAGGGTTAGTCAGCTTTGGTCCTCTGAGGCCACACGTGCCTGGACTGCAGCTCACTCGCACTCCTCCTCCTTCTCTCATTCCCATTCTCACGGTCATTCTCACAACAACCCACCAGGTCCTCGTGGTCACCCTCGGCTGCAGCGTCAGACCTCCTCCTCTGTCAGACTGACCCGCAGTGAGCTGCACCCCATCCATGCTGCCTCTGGCTTCTGCTCATCTGGGGGCCTGGTGCCTCTGTCTGTGCACCAGCGTAGCCTACACTGTTCCATGCGCTCACCCTCCTCCAGCCTCACTGCCTCCCAGCTACATCCATACTTTGAAAATGGGAAGGTGTGCTATCGCTATTTTGAGACCTCTGGACATGAGGAGGGACCACTGAGCCACCTTCAGCCATCAATGTCAAAACCGCATCAAGCCTATTCATCCCAGATCTCCCCAATACAAGCATACAACCCACCCTCCAAAGATGAACCCATTTATGTGAACTACCCTTTCACTAGCCCTCCAGGTGCTGGGGTGAACACTAAGACTTGGGCCACCACAGACCTGGATGGAGATGTCCACCAAGGGGCAGAACCTGTCAAGCACCCTGCTGAGGCATCTACAGAGGATGAGCAGCAGTCTACGGACAAAGCTCTAGATCAGGAGTGTCCCACAACTAGTTTTGAAAGCCCTACCCAAAACGATGGTGCCACAGATTCCAAGGCACTGGAGATGCCCACAGCCTCTGATGCAACGCACTTTCGCAGCCACTCTGACCCACAGAGCTCAAGCTCAGAACCCAGTCAGGCTCTTACAGGGAAGGACATTGCTTCGCTGCTGATTGAGAAGCTTGCAGAGGATGAAAGAGAGGGTCTAAGTGTGGTCACTTCATCCTCTGCATCTTCTTCGCCCCATGTTGAGTATCCCCCTAACCCATACCCCAGCCAACATCATAAGCGCCCACCCCCTGCCTACAACCCAGGATCCTCTCGGGGTCATTTTGAGAGCCAGGGTCTGCCACGAGAAGGCTCAGGAGCTTTTCAACGCCAAGATCCCATGCGCCGTTCTTCCAGTGGCCAGTACAGACAAGCCTTTGATGTTATGCCATCTGGTGACCAAGTTCTTAAGTTTTTCAGAAGCCAAGACTTTATCCCAACTCCCCAGGGAGAAAGCACAACACCAAACCCATACCCAACAAGACCTCACTGTCAGGATTCCACCAGTCACATCCTTCAGGCTCACCCAGACACACCCCATTCCTCTACTCCTCCTTTGGTGGCCTTCTCAAACTTGGCACTAAGCACACCAAGAGGATATGGGGCTCAAATGGAAGTTAATCCATATAACCAGTACCCGTACCAGGCAGGCCCAGTGCTTCCGCCCTATCCCAATGCTCCCAGGAGGGATGTGATTCTAGATCCTGCTCTTCGACCTACTGGACTTCGGAGCCAGAGGGACTTGAGCCGGCAGGGCAGTCTGTCTGGTCCCAACTGGTCCATTCACACAGAGGGTCAGACTCGCAGTTACTGTTAAAGCACAAACCAATGGCAAGGGTAAAGGTTCTTTGGACTGGAAGTGAAATCCATTGGGAGGAATGTCCTAAAATAACCCCACTGCTGTGCTCCATAACTGGACCTTTAGAGTAAAGGAAAGAGAAGTAGACAGAGAGGGTAGGGCATGATGGTTAAGAAAATCAAAGAAGTGAACCATATAGTGGCTTAGATATGTAAACATTCCAGTAGACACTGTGTTGTCCAGCAGAGGTCATCAGAGAGTTGTATGGCTGCTGTCCCTCTGAAGGGAGTATCAGGTATTCTGCGTGGTGGCGTTTTTCTGCTTTAGGTACTTTCTGGGTTTAAGTTTATTGCTAGAACACTAGGTGACAGGACAGAGAGTGGTGTCCAGGGAAATAAGCTTAGTATGTGTTTTTTTGTTTTGTTTTGTTTTTTTTTGTTTTTTTCTTTTTTAAATGCTAAAATAATTTGACGGTAACCTTATGCTGCTGGCTGGTTCTAAAGAAGCAACTTGTTTCATTTTGCCTTTGTATTTTTTTTTTGTTGTTGTTTGTAGTAGTCAGTTTAATTTTTACAGCTTTTTAACATTTTAAGTTAATTTAACTTCATTACAAAGAGCATTTAAGATATTTTTTGCTGTGTTTCAAAGACTGCGAAGAATAGGAATGTTATAGTTTTTAGTCATTGGTTTTTGTTTGTGTGTGTAAGAGAGAGAGAATGGGCATGTGTTTTCATTTGTGTATGGATGTTTGTGTCCCAATAATCTTTGTCCTGTGAAACGTACATGAAAGAACGTGAAGGAAACACTGCCATGTGCTTAAGGGATAATGTGTATGTGTGCATCTACGTACATTTTGTGTGTGTCCATATTTATTGGAAGGTACTGCACATGTAATCATAACATGTACTGGATATGGGATTTCATAGCTGAACTGTCAACCGATGTGCTAATCAATGCATCAGTCATTACATTATTGGTAAATACAGAGGTTTCCTCAGACCAATCAGTTGCACTGTAGGAGTTTTTGCTGCATGGCCCATCAAAGGTTTCATGACATCTTGTTGTTATTGTTGTTATTATTATTATTATTATTATTATTATTATTATTATTATTATTTTGACTTTGAGAGGAAGGAAGAAGTGCTTTGTGTAATGAAACACCCTGCCCAGTCACCAAACTTTAAACCAATTGAGATGCTCTAGGAGGAGTTCAGATGAAAGGCTTGCGTCATGGCAGATCATCTCTGATGAATGCCTGGAAAAACTGACTGTTTAATAAAGAATGTGTATGCAGTAGTTGTAGTTGCTAAGCATTTTTTTAACAAGCCTATAACATATTTAATATTTTATTAATTATTATGCTGAATATTTACACAATATTTGTCTTTAATACGTTAAATCACTACAAACCAACAAAGAAAATGTTCTGTTATTGAAGCATTGTAAGAATCTAGATGTCTCCAAATTTTTGATGGGCAATGTTTGTCCAGTTCTGATACCTGTTGAATCTGTTGTCTTTCTGAGGAATTGTTGAAATGTTCTCACAAATCTGTGTTCACATAATGATTATATTCTTACCACAACAAAAGTGTGCGACGTGTATCCGAGGTTCTTAGTTCAGTTCGGTTAGTTTAGTTCCGACACTAATACACCTGTACGTTTTCCCCCCTCGAGACTTATCTAAATATTGGAGCCAAGTTTATTAGGTAGTTCTTGCATACTGCCAAAGTTTAGTTCAGCAGAAACAGGGTTGGGCAGCTCAACACTACTGTAATGCAATATGACAATGTGAGGATTCCTTAGGGCAAGTGAGCTCCTGGTGATCTACCCTTAACTTAAACACGCCTGACTCTTAAAAAAAAATTTAAGCACGCCCGAGTAGATCTCCAATGAATGGATTTGGGCGTGATGGCTTTTTCGGTTGTGTTTCATTTCTGTAGGAGGGTAGCGCTCCGGGAACATAGTTGCACACCTCTTAGGGTGGAACAAGGATGACACCTATAGTGGTTTCCTAGCAACGGATGCCTTTCCTTGAGCACTTGTTTTGTAACGTGCCGAGACTTGAACATTACCTCTTGAGTCAGTGTTAATAGGGATACATGAGCCTTTAATTGCTCCTTTCTCGTTAGCAGTATGTCTGGTGTCCTTAAATATCTGGCCCTAAATGTTTAAGGTGAATACATTGCACATTTTAATTTTTTTGTTTGTTTGCTGCGCAGGAGTGAGCAACTTTGTTGAAGCCTTTAAAGTACAAAGTTTAGGTGTGTGTGTGTGTGTGTGTGTGTGTGTGTGTGTGTGTGTGTGTGTGTGTGTGTGTGTGAAGGCTCTTGTCTTTTTTTTTTTTTTATTATTATTTTTATTTTTTTTTATCCATAACTATGCAGTGAAGTACAAGGGAAGATTTCCTACAACATAGTAACTCTTTACTCCAAATGTATGTATTCCAGTAGTGAGGGGTGTGGGTGTGTGTGCGCGCACGTGTGTTGGTTAATGTGCTTTAAACCTAAACATCCTGTTCAATGGTCTCTTTTTTGCCTTGTAGCAATTTGCAAAAGGCAATTCACCATGTTTTGTAATATTTACCGATGTGTGAATAAAAAAAAAAAAACTTGGATGCATCAGTCATGTATAGTGTTTGTTTGATATTTTATACAACAAAGGTTCTGTTGAATTCTCTAATCTGATTGGTCAGAAGCCATTGATTGATTAATTTTCTGTAACAGCAGCTCTAATAGTAAGGCCAGCTGCAAGACAAAACACGTTTATGTTCATGCACCTGTTGTAATGCGTTATTGTTTCTCTAGCAACAGCTCACAGGGATTGATAATAACAGTGATTTTATAACAAACATCTTTTTTGATATGGTGATGCTTTCTGTAAGGAGATTTATTTAATATAATTTTTCTGTGAGGAGTTTATTTAATATTTATGGAACGGTATTATGGTCTCCAGTTTTGACACTTTGTAACAGTAAGTTTTTCCCACCACACCGAAGTCTTCAGGTAGAGGACTTCCTATGTAGTGTGTCAAGATGTTTTTCTTTCTTATTAACGTAACCATGGAGGGGGGGAGGCTTGTGAGGGAACGACCGTTTATAATTGCTAGAACTAAAGTGATAAAAGGTATGGTTATATATATATATATATATATATATATATATATATATATATATATATATATATATATATATATATATATATATATATAAATAAATATAACCATACCTTTTATCTCTTTAATTATATATATATATATATATATATATATATATATATATATATATATATATATATATATATATATATATATATATAATATGTATATGTATGTATGTGAGAGAGAGAGAGAGAGAGAGAGAGAGAGAGAGAGATAACCTTTTAAATGGTTAAAAGTATGACATGTTGGTCCTTAATAATTAAAAGAAATGTAATTATTGACAAATTGCTGTGATATAATCAGAATAACACTATTAACATTATTAACACTTATTAATAATCAAGTTTAGGGCATCACACTACATGGTTTAATACATTATTTAATTGTAACACATCTCCTGTGCACAGCCCGTTTTACGCATCGCCCCACAGATTTTTATTTGGATTCAGGGCTGGGCTCTGGCTAGGTTGTTCAAAAACATTGATTTTCTTTTAGTTAAGCCATTCCTTTGTTGATTTGGATGTATGCTTTGGGTCATCGTCTGCTGAACGGTGAAATTCCTTTTTATCTTCAGCTTCCTAGCAGACTCCTGAGGGTTTTGCACTAAAATTGAATGGTGTTTGTAGCTGTTCATGATTCCCTTCACCTTGAAGAAAGCCCTAGTTCTGGCTGAAGAAAAGCAGCTCTAAAGCGTGATGCTGCCACCACCATGCTTCACCATGCATATGGTGACCTTTGGTGATTGTTTTTTTGCACCAAACATACTTTTTGGAATTATTATAGCTTTTGGAATGGGTCTCATCAGACCATAATACATTTTGCCACATGGTTTAGGGCATGATTTAGTTGAGCTTGGATGTTTGTTTTTTTTTGTGTGTGTGTGTGAAAGGACTTGCGTCTAGCCACCATACCCCATAGTGCAGACATGTGAGGAATATGAGACACTGTCAGATGCACTGAGTAATCAGTACAGATCAGATTTTCCTGCAGCTTCTTTAATGTTGTTGCAGGTCTCCTGGCAGCCTCCCTGGTAAGCTTTCGTCTTTTCCTTTTATAAATTTTGGAGGGACGTCCTGTTCTTGGTGATGTCACTGTGGTGCTCCATTTTGTCTGTTTGTTGATGATGGCCTTTATGGTGTTTCATGGTACATCTGATGTTTTGGAGATTCATTTATACACCTCTCCTGATTGATACCATTCAACAAGTGAGACACCATGCGTGCTTTGTAAACTCTTTGCAGACCAAGGCTTCAGCAGTCCGATGAAACCAAGAAAATGTGAAGAAAATCCAACAGAAACAGCTGATCTTTATTTGGGGTTAATCAGAATGATTTCATTGACAGCTCTACAATAATTACTTTTGAACATGTGATCATTCTGGTTCATTCTGAACAGCCACTTCCCCATTATAAAATGATGTGCACACTTAAGCAACCAGGTTATTGTGACCCATCCCCCCCCCCCCCCCCAAAAAAAAATGTTTTTTGTTTTTTTGTTTTTCACGTGTTTTTTTCATACACTGTAATTTCACATTAAAGGTCAGAAACAATCTGACATGATCTATCTTGGTGTCTTTTACTTCACAAAACCTGCCATTTTAACAGGGGTGTGTAGACTATTTATATCCATTGTATGTATCTGTATATAATGAAAACCAAGCTGTTCTCACTGATTATTGAGTCAGTATTAAACTCTGTGCTATTCCTTTGGAGTTATAATAATAATAATCTGCTATAATAAGATTTATTTTGTTTTCAGCTATAACATGAGCATGAGAGAGGAATTCCTCTCTATATCTCTCTTAGAGGAATATCCTGTAAAACTAGTCAGCCTCTCTGTCACAGGATCCACTCCCAGATACACACAGACATGACTAAGATTAGACGCCTTTTAGAATTCAACTCCTGTGTGGAATCAGGTATCGGTTTGTGCTGTAGTTTCCTGGGTGTAACCGTCACTATGGTGAAAGTCGTGTTACATAGTGGTTAGATTCAAATATGGAATAAATAAAGGCAAACTGGTACTTCATTGTTTATTAACACAGTTACAAACAGTCACATATGCACACGTAACTGATTAAAACATAACATAAATATATTTTTCTGTAAATCTGCAATTTGTCATAAGAGGAAAAACCCTGAAATTGACTGCTTTTAAAGAATGTAATGAAATCTATAATAAAAGCCCATGATAGTTCAAAAGGAACAAAGCCACTATCATGCCAAACACAAAACCCACTACAAACACACACACAAAAAAACTGTAAATGTTGTGCAATCAGTAGCGATGTTTGCCTCGAAGGAAGATCTTGGCAGCAGGAGGCAGAAATGGCAAGTTCATATGTGGCATTGTTCAAAGCCAAGAATGTAATAAATGAACAAAATCTAGCAGGTACTTATTACACTGATAAATTTCATTTGAAAGTCATATTAACATTTTTGGTTGAAAAATCTGCTTAATGTTGTTATTCCAGGAGGAGGAAGTACACAATGGTGATCAGCAGGAGGAAAAACTGAATGGTAGAGACAGAAACAATACATTAGCAAACATCATCTTGCAACTTTTTCAAATGTGTGTATGTATCTGTATGTATGTAAGTCCTAAAGGGGAAAACATGAGTAAAGTCCTGAAATCATGAGTCAATTAGAATATCGTACTAAAAACCATGAGAAAGGCATGTGTGGAGGCCTGGAAAAACACTTCAGATAGAATTTATTTATTTATTTTTTTATCTATACCACCATATACAGCGCTGGAAAAAATGAAGAGACCACTGCAAAATTATCAGTTTCTTTGGTTTTACTATTTATAGGGATGAGTTTGGGTAAAATGAAAATTTTTGTTTTATTCTATTCTAACTACTGACAACATTTCTCCCAAATTCCAAATAAAAATGTTGTCATTTTCTGCAAATAAATGCTCTAAATGACAACTGGTCAAAATAAAACAAAACAAAAAAAAAATTCAGTGTTGTCAGACCTTGAATAATGCAAAGAAAATAAGTTCATATTCATTTTTAAACACAATACTAATGTTTTAACTTAAGAAGAGTTCAGAGATCGATATTTGGTGGAATAACCCTGATTTTCACAGCTTTCATGCGTCTTGGCATGCTCGCCACCAGTCTTTCACATTGACGTTGGGTGACTTTATGCCACTCCTGGCACAAAAATTAAAGCAGCTCGGCTTTGTTTGATGGCTTGTGACCATCCATCTTCCTCTTGATCACATTCCAGAGGTTTTCAGTGGGGTTCAGGTCTGGAGATTGGGCTGGCTATGACAGGGTCTTGATCTGGTGGTCTTCCATCCACACCTTGATTGACTTGGCTGTCTAGTATGGAGCATTATCCTGCTGTAAAAACCAATCCTCAGAGTTGGGGAACATTATCAGAGCAGATGAAGGTAAGTTTTCTTCCAGAACAACCTGGTACGTGACAACCTTCATGTGTCCTTCACAAAGACAAATCTGCCCGATTCCAGCCTTGAGTTGGCGATCATCACGGTCAGTGGAGAATTGTTTTCGCTCTCTGCCAGTCTGTAGCTTTGTTGTCCCCAATGTCTGCTGCTTGACCTTGTTCTTATGAACCGCCGTCTTTGAAATTTTAAGGATGGAAGCAACGCGACGCTCACTGTATCCCTCTGCCAGTAAAGCCAGAATTGAACCCTTCTTTTCCTCACTCAAAACTTTCCTTTTCACTTCTTTTGGCATGGTTTTTATTCCAATTACTTTTGACATACTACTAGCACTGTTTTTGCCATCCAGCTGGTCCTATAGCAAGAGGCTAGTGATGACTTTTATACTCTTCCCCGTTAAATAAGATTTGGTTCAGTTGATCGCCTAATCACTACTTCATTCAGTAGAATGAAGTTTGCAAGTGTTTGAATTCAAGAGACATTGGAATGGAATGTCTGTCATAGATGTAGACATGCTGAATAAGAAAAATTTACAGTGGTCTCTTAATTTTTTCCAGAGCTGTTTGTGGTCCTCAGCAACAAATAACCTCAGATGACGACAACAACAAAAAACCACAACAGAGTTCAATAATTAGTCATTTTTCCGAAAGTAAAACAACATTCAGAAACTAGATGGGGAAACAATAAGTTCACCTGATGATACAGTAACATATACAGCCACCTTAAGCAACTAAAACTTGTAAAGCAAATGTTTTCTGTAAGAGTTTAACAGTCTCAAATCATTAGGAGAAATTTTGGCCCACTCATCTTTACAACACTGCTTCGGTTCATTGATGATTGAGGGTATTTATTTATGCACAGCTCTCTTAAGATCCCACCACACCATCTCAATTTGGTTGAGGTCTGGACTTGGTCAACGCCTTGACTTTTATCTCCTTTAACAATTCAGATGTTAATTTGCTGGTGTGCTTGGGATCATTTTCCTGTTGCATGTCTCAATTTCAGCCAAGCTTAAGCTGCTGGACAGATGTCCTCACATGCTATATTCTGATATAAACTGGAGTTCATCGTAGTCTTAATGACGTCAAGTTTCCTATGACTGCAAAACAAGGCCAAATATTCACCCCTCCACCACCATGCTTCAGAGCTGGTATGAGGTGTCTGTGGTGATGTGTTTGGTTTTCACAAAACATGGCACTGTGCATGATGACCAAACTCTACCTTTGTCTCATCATTCCAACGGATATTGTTCCAGAACTTCTGTGCTTTATTCAGATGTAATATTGCAATCCTAAGTCGTGCTGACATATTCTTTTGGAGAGAATGGTCTTTTTCCTAGCCACCCTTCCATGAAAGCCATACAGTACTTGTTCAGTCTTCTTCTGATTGTGTTGTCATGAACATAAATATTTAATGTGCTTACGGAGCCCTGTAGGTCACATGATGTAGCTCTTTGGTTTTCCTTTGTTTCCTTTGGTTTTTCAGGTCACAGCCATTCACAAACTCCAATTCCCAGCAAACACCACGGCCTGCAAACATGTCCACCATGGACTACTCAGCCCAAAACACGCACACACTAGCCCATCCTCAGTTGCCAAGGTTTTGATTGAACACACCTGTGTTCAATCAGCCACACACACACAGGACTCTTTAAATCTTTTGATTAGTGTTTGTTTATCTGGTTTTAACCCTGTTTGTTTCCTGTTTTCCTGTCATCCCTATTTTCCTTGCCTTTCCTGCGCCAACCAGTTTGCATATCGCCTGACCTTGAACCTCATTGTCGATTTGGATTTGTTGCACTTGATTAATCTGTTTCACCTGCAATCATATCCATCTTTGCCTCTGTTACATAACAGTCAGAGTATTTTTTTTTTAACAAAAAAAAAAATAAAATTGGGTTCAAAACCAAAACACTGTTTTCTAATAGGTTTTCCCAGACCACCACACATTTATGCTTTAGTACCTTAATCTCAAAGCTAGTCAGGACAAATAATAATGTGGTAATTACTTATATGGTGTTGCAGTAGAGTATACTATTTATCAGCTCCTAATAATTCTGACAGGTAGTGATCAGTTCTATTAAACAAATGTATCCTCAGGACATTGACATTCAATACTATTCATTGGAGAGAAAAAAATCTAAGGTTTAACACTCACCACAAACATTTGCACAGCAAAGCCATACCAGCTCACGGACCAGGTATAACGATTTAACACAGTCTGGATGTAGTTGAAACAACCCTGCAGGAAGAGGTGCAAATAAACTCGCTTCAAATACAGTGTAAATCAGAAAATGACTTGCTATAGCCTTTGGCTAAATAGCTATCATTGGACACTAGTTTTCTGGTCTGTAAAATTTTGGTTCTGCCTACCTTGCTGAATACTGCACTGGTCTGGCCAAACATGCAGCCAACTGGGTCAGCTGGATCAAAGCTGTTCTGGCGTTGGCAGCAGTTGAGGGGCCAGGTGTATGTGCTGCCATACGTCTGCTTGAAGGTGGAATTGTACTCTATCCAGTCCATTGGGCTGTCTGTCCCGCAGCATTGAGCCTAGACACAGGAAAAATAGATTGAGAATTAGAACATTAAAATGACTTCTTCAGTAAACCCAATGTCTAGCACTTAGTTAATACCAGATATTTTGGAATCACAATGCAAGATGCTACATTAATTCATTCAATCATGTTCAGTAACTGCTTTATCCTGCTCAGGGCCACAGTAGATCCAGAGCCTATATATAAACTGAATGGTATGCAAGTCCATGACAGGGAACCATACATATCCACATTCACACTAAGGCACTTTAGTCTAGCTAATTCACCTTCAAGCAAGTTTTTGGGATGTAGGAGAAATAATGATGAGCAGAAAGGGGCAAACTTAAATCCCACACGTTGTTGATCCATTAATTTGGAGTCCAAAACCTTAACTACTTAGCTTATGGCATGCTGTCTAAAATGTTGCAATACATTTTATTGTTTTATTATTTATTTATTTATTTTTATCCAACCTGTGCATTAATAGCACAGACACATTTGGGTCATACTAATTTTGCTGAAACTGATGTTGTGGAAAAGGTTTGAATTTTTAATGCCTGAATTAAAGACATGCCATTCCACCACCGGTGTTTATAACATAAACATAGTTTCATGTGAGTGAACAACTGAGCCTGACTCTTTCGCAACCAACAGTATGAGCTACACAGACTTGTTTTGGGTGATGGATCTCAAGGCTTCTTCAAGATCTCATGAGACTACTTCATTAATCTACTGCCAATGAATCAGTGTTGTATTTGAAATACTGTATATCCTGATGTCATCTGTATGGCTAGCAGAGTAAGCTTTCCATGTTTCCTTTTATAAGTATTTGCAGGGGACATGTGGCTTAGTGGTTAGCATGTTTGCCTTGCACCTCCAGGGTTGGGGGTTCGAACCCCACCTCCATGGTCCTCTGACAACTCCCCCATGTGGTGTCAATGTGTGTGTGATTGTGTAGCCTGTCTAGGGATAGGGATAGGGATAGTCCCTGAGATAGGCTCCCCTGTGACCCTGTGTAGGATAAGTGGTATAGATGGATAACAAAAACAAACATCTAAAAATGGCTTCAGTTTATACCTGACTGACTCAGTGGCTGTCAAAATTATACAAGGAATAGAAGTGGGACTTTGGGACATGCTGTTATAATAAAATAATCAATTTCACGGTGAAAACATCACACTCACCGTCATGTTTTATTCATCTTAAAGCACAACAATTAGCCCTTGCTAACGCTTGTTTTGTTTATTAAAGAACAGAGCTTTTTTTAATCCATTTTGATTACATATAATGAGGTGGAATGTCTGCAAAACAAGTTATTTCCTGTTATCACTTATGACCGCAAGAAACAGACATTAATAAAACTTTAAAATGCAGCTTGTCTTGTTACCAAGAGACCGCGAAACCCTCTGCCCTGAAGACTTTCCTGTGGTGGAAAACAAAAAAACTACAGCTTTACCTCTGGCTGTTACAAAGCAATGACACTGGAGACTCCTTCCAAAAAATGCTAAATAAACATCTCCTCAAAGTATTGAACGATTACCCACTTTTTTAAAAATTATTTTTATAAATTATCCTTGGAGCGGAGTGCTCCAAGTGCAGAGTAGAGGTGTAAGTGCCTTTTTTTTCTTTTTTTCTTTTTAATTATGATGAGTTGGTTAGGTGTTCATGGAAGAGGTGGGTCTTTAGCTGTTTTTTGAAGATGGTGAGAGATTCTGCGGTCCGGATTGAGATTGGAAGTGCATTCCACCACTGAGGAACAGTAAGTGTGAAGCTTCTGAAGGTTATCTTCACAAAGCTGATGCAAATATAATTTGGTTTAATGAGTATGAACGCTGAATTATCGAACATCGGAAGAAATTATGGTCTCTTTTTATGCACTGGAAAGAACAAAGAGAGTCTGTAAGTTACATTACCGAACAAGATCCTGGATCCAGAATCCAGTTGTTGTTGTTTTTTTTATTCCCTGAATTTTTCCCGAATTTAGTCTTAGTCAATTCCTAACCACCAGTCAGGTCTCCGCTATCATATGACAGATACCAACCAACTTCCTCCAAGAGACAATGAAGCCAGTCGTTTGCATCTTTTCAAACTGCCTTGCATGCTGTGTCACATGGTGGCTTAACACACTCAGAGGACAGCGCTATTCATCCCACTTCTGCACGCATGAGCTCATAGAAACCCATGATTGGCTAGTATCCCATTATCAATTTCCAGTTTATACTTAGTAAAATGGTACTTGGACATTTAAGAGATCTTTGCTTCCTAAGGTGGTCCTATATAGAACTCTCAATGATGGGGAAATCCTCTGGTGTAGGGTTAAACATTGAACCTTTAAGGGTTTCCTCAAAACAGCAAGCCAAAAAAAACTTATCTTAAAGTGTCTTCTCTAATATATATCCTATAAAAATGGCTATATCTACCATGCTGAAAAATCCAGCTTTGACTAACCAGCTGCCAAAACACAGTCCAAGCTGGTTGAACTGGTAGCCCATCCTTGCCAGCTGTTCTGGCAGGCATCCTGGTAGAAAGGATACACCTTCTGAATTACTGCTACTAATTCTTACATTGTAAACAAGTTAATATTACGATTTTACATTTACAAATATTTACTGATAAATTTAGTCAAGTAATAAGGAAACTGGAAATGAACTCCTCTGCACTACTCTGTACTCTGTGCACGTTGCTTCTCTAGAACTCAATTAAAAATCTTGTATGGTAGCACCTACTTACATAATATTTATGTAATTTGGCAGACGCCTTCATCAAGAGCAACTTACAGTTTATACATCTGAGCAGTTGAAGGTTAAGTGCCCAGCAGTGACAGGTTAATAGTGCTGGGATATGAACTCACACCTTCCAATCAGGCGTCCACTGTTTTAACCACTGAGCTTGTATTGTATTGTATTGTTCTCCGCTTGATATATCACTTTGCTAATATTTCCTCATTTGGCAACCAAGTCAGAATTTCATCTGGGTAGATTTACCCTTTTAGAGTATATATTTTGTACAAGAGAAATATTGCATATCTCACAAAAACACTAAAATCAATTACACTTAATTTGTATATTTATTATAAATGTGCACATTTTCTACTTTTACTGTATTGTTTCCACACTGAGAGCTTCCTGAATGGTTCACACACAACCTGAAGTTTGTATAACTAAAAAAAGGAGGGGTCAAACATGCTGTATCAAGCCTGGGTTGAAGAAAATCCAAGCTAATGTGGCTCAGTTGTGTGAAAAGCCAAACCATGGTGAGTTTAGTGTGAAATTCACCAAAGCATGATTAGGACTGTGGCTCCCAACAGACTAAAAACAGAGAATTTTCCAGAACAGGGTGTACTTACATCATTCATCACTTTGTTCCAAGTACCGGTTATCTGCCTTCCTTGGTTACTGTCCTGTGCGTAGTACTTCAGCATCTGATTCTTCACGAGGTTACTGTTTCCAATCAGCTACAAAGGAGAGAGAAATGGACAAAAGGATAGTTCAGCTAAAATGCTAACGTGGCTAAAAGTGAATGAAAAGATGAAAGCTAGCAAAACTGTTAAGTATTTTTATGAAGTCCATGACACAAATGATTAGCATTAACCTTTTTTTAATGTTTCCTTCGAAAGAAGTATGAATAAAGATAAGGAATAAATGAGATGTCACAGTAATCCTGTGTTTAAATACTGTTTATTGTATGCTAGTTAGCCTCCCCTAGTAAAAGGGGCTTTTTTTTTCTTTCTTTCTTTCTTTTTTTTTTTAAATCAACAAACATTTGTAGTTGACAGAAACTACAAAACATATGTCTATTTGTGCAGACATGTTTTATTATTAATTTTAACACGAACAGCTAAAAAATATTTCATAGCAAGCTAACTAGTTACAATGCTATCTCCTTGGCTTGCTACCTAGCTTGAAGAGCGAAGCAATGAAGCTATGCTAGTTGTAAAAACAGTAGCTCCCTAGAGTAAATATGAATATGGAAAGTCAAATGGTATATTTTTGATGTATTTTATTCCTCTTCTTTACATTTATAATGACATTTCACAATTTTCCTTCTTTTTTTGAGAATTCCATCACACTGGGCAATTCATGATTACTGTAATTACTAATATTGCTGATAATATTTCCCATCTTGGTCTTTTGCCAGTTCCCACCCAGATAAATTATGTGTAGAAGTAGGCAGTGTGTACTAAAAAGAGTGTGTACTAGACCACTAGACTGTCTGCTCCTGTACATTTACATAGTTCTGGATAAATACTTTAGTTTTCTCCTTTTTATTAGCATATCCAACCATTTTTAACAGAATTAAGACTGACAATAAAGTAAGACCTGATGTGTTACAGTGAGTGTCTGCTCCTGTACACTTACATAGTCTCTGTTGGTGACCGCTGTGATGCAGGATGCACATTCGAATATGAAGATGATGAACATGAGGATCAGGTACTGTTGAGTAATGTAAGTTAAAGTTTTTTAGATACATTTTTTAAGCACATGCTGTTTAATCAAAAAACGATGATTATTTCTTTTGCGATAGAGAAACATACCAACAGCACGAGTGACCGCTTCCTTTTCAGAGCAGCGTAGATGCCAAAGATGGCAGTGCAGAAGTAGGCAAAGCCAGTGAAGATGGCTATCCAGGCTGCTGCAAAGATATCATCCTTCCCCGATACAGCAGATATTGGGTACACTTTATATGGATCTACAGCTACCCAAATGGCTAATGCACATAACGCCAGTCCTGCTGCCTAGAGTGAAAAGAAATATTGTCACCCAATAATACAACAGAACGATGATCAACTTGCATTATCTTATTGATTAAATGATAACATGCTTTTATTCTCATACATTTATGCACTCATGCACTGTAAAACCAGATAAGTTCATTCAACTCTGAAAATTTGAGGAAACTAATTACCTCAAAATTTTTAAGTTGATAAATCAATTTCTTTAAGCCAAATACACTTAAATAGAGTTAATTGAGTTAAATTTTTGTTATATTTAAGTGTATTTGGCTTAAAGAAATTGATTTATCAACTTAAAAATTTTGAGGTAATTAATTTCTTCAGATTTTTTGAGTTAAATGAACTATCCGGTTTTACAGTGTGGTTATACAGAATGTATCACATTTTGGCATTTTCTCTATATGTATACGCATATACAGAATCTTTACCAAAGTAAAATTATATTTAAAAATATATTAAATCTGGCTACTCCCAAAAGGGAGAAAATCACATACTCTTATTTACTTACGGAAAAATATTACTACTAAATTTGAAAGAATGATATGTTTACTATGGGAAATGAGTTATCACTCTGATTAAAAATTTGGGATTTGGGATTTTGTCCAGGCATAGCAACTTCTGATGGGTATTTCCAGGCTGCCTCACATATAATTTCAGTGTATACCATGGTTGTTCCGTCTTATAATTCAAGGAATAGAAGAAATCCTCAAATTATTTTCCATTTATTATGTCAGGAAAGACAGTCAGCATAGCGAGACTGAAAAATATAGATAATCATTCGGCCTAGAGGGCCAAGAAGAAAATTTCTAATTACAATGGGACATTAATTATACAATTACATCACTATTGTATTTCACTGTATTGTATTATTATACACATAACTGATATCACTTTATTTTATAGACTCACCGCTGCAACGACATTCAATATTACAACAACGACCATCAGGGCAATGATGCCTCCATTCGCCATGGCTGTAGTGTCTCTGTAGGTCTTCTTACAGTGGCAGAAAAAAAATCAAATGATGTGTGTCACAGCTTACTGCTAAAGAAAACTTGAAGCCTGGGATAGGGAGAGGCGTGATCTGTTTACGCTATCAGTTATTCAGCGGGAACCAGGAGGAGAAAAAGTAAGCAAACCAGTTCTGCCTCTATCCTCAAAATCATCACAATACTTTTCTAAATCAGGGTTGAGGTCAAGATCTGTTTGTTCCCTGTATGTTACATGGACAAATACATTTGAACAAAGTTATTAAGAACAGTAATGTTTAAGAACGAATACGAATTATGAAAACCAAGTGGTGTTCCATTTATAGTTGTTAAGTGATACCCCGTTTATAATTATTTTAAAAATGTACATCATTTCTCTCCATTTTCAATAGTCCTCTTAAAGGTGTAACTTTATGAGTAATGGAATATAATGTGGGAACAGAGTAACAATGAATGATATAAGACTGTTGAACATGAAAGGGCGTGTTTCTCATCCCAACAACAAACTTGCTCCACCTGTACTGACTCCTGAACATTTATTCTCATAACATCAAAGTGACTTTCTGTGTTTAGCACTAGGATTATATTACAGTGAGAGTAGTAGCACTGCTATATTATCTTCTACCGGTCTGAAATGAAAAATGAAATTTACCAAACATTATTCTTTCTGTATCTATTTTACTTGGTTTTGTCAGTAGAGTTTTACTGGGTTTTGGGTTTGTCAGTGGAGATTCATATTCATCATATCAATTAAAAGCGAAGTCAGGAAGACACAAAGAACTAAAGGGCATGTCTTAAATTGCATTATTATCTGGTTAAAAGGGTGAGGCGAAACCTATTTTTAGCTTGGTGAATAGTATTTACAGTCAATGGCTTATTTATTCATCTATTTACTCAGATCAAGTCTGCTGTAAAATCCAGCTGATTTTGTTTCATGTAAAGTGACGTGGATTGCTGGCATTATAGTTAGAATTCATAATCTAACAGTGTCTTATATAACAGAGTGCTTGTGTGATTAAACATACTGGGATTGTTTTAAATATTATAATTTGTGTCCAAATCTGAGTTCACCACCAATTTTTATTTAATCCCTTATAAGAAATTACTTATGATAGATAATAACATTTATAATTAAGACACAACTTGGCACTATCAAGTCGTTTTTCAACAATCAATTGTTGATACTGACTAAATTAGAATGGTTCTCAAAAACATTTTTTTTTTTTAGTTTTGTCTGGAAGTTTTTTGTTTTGTTTTGTTTTATTGTTTTAATTTAAAGAACCACCTACATGATTTATTTTTTACTGATGTGTGATAAATATTTTTATCTAATGTAGTTTCACTATGGAGTTTAATAGAGAGGTATCTGATTGGTTTCTCACATTTAGATAACTTTTCTATTTTTTTAATTTATTTTTTAGACCTATAGTGTATTGGGCAGTGAAATACTACAGGATTAGCTTTTACTACTTTAATAGCTATTAGGTATTGTAAGGCAAGGCGAGGCAAATTTATTTACATAGCACAAGGCAATTCAAGGTGCTTTACAAAAGAAGAAAAAAGAAAGCAAAAAGTAAAAAAAAAAATGGAAGTTTTCAGTTAAAAATATCTAATGTTGGGGTACCTCTGAGACTCTACAACAGCTGGTTCCATCTAAGAGCTCTTTGTGCTTAGTATTTACCTAAATGAATAGTTCTGATGACCCGAGAATCCTGTTAGGCTCATATTGCTTATGCTTATCCAACACGTATGTTTCTAATCTGTGTAGCGTTTTATAGATAGGTAAGAATACTCTTAAGTCAATTCTGTATCACACTGTAAGTCAATGTAGGGATTTAAGAATTGAGAAGATGCATTACTTTTTCTAGTGAGAACTCTGGTGGCTGTGTTTTGAATCAATTGAAGTTGTTTGTCTTATTGGGAAGTCTGGTCAAGTGACCATCACCATTAGTAGTCAACCCTGCTAGAAAAAAATGTATGAATGAAGCCTTGTTTTGACAGGGAATCTTTGCTATACAGTATGTTTAATATGATAGAATGATGATAGATATAGTAGAGTAATGAGTAGAAATGTACATAAATAAGCAATGTACTACTGTCACTTCTTTTCATATTGATACAAACCTGAACAGAATTGATTCACTGTCAATCAAGCAATATTGAAATGCCATATCAACATGGAAAATAGCTTGGCAACGCTAACATTTTTCATTCAGTTGGAGATTTCTTGGATAAAACACATAAAACAACTATTTCCACTTTACATGTCCAATTAAGAAAAGAAAATAATAAAAGCCCAAAACTAATTACATGAGATTCCACAGCACTGCAATTCTGACATCTGCTGGAGAGCTCAGTCTTTACTTCTATATTCTTCATTTTTTTTTTTTAGCAGGTGGTGTCAGTCATACGGGTCTGTGTTTTTACTATGTGGTAAGTTGAGAGGGTTTCTGCTGGACTGCAGAACTGGTTTGTGTTTGCTATGCAGTTTTCTGTGTACAATTCAACAGGTATTTGGCCATAGACTGACACAGAGTTAGCGACACAGTCCTTCTGACATCACTTAAAATGAACAAAACATTCTGGTCCTTACATTGTAGTTTTGTTGTAATATCACTTAGGAAACCCAAAATAAAAAAATAAAAAAAAAAAACACTTTCTATGGAATTATTAGAATATAAAAGCTGTACAAAATATGGCAAGGATAAGTACCTTCTAACATTTTTTATTTTTTTTTGCAATATTTTTCAAATGAAAATTTACCCAACTTTCAAACTATACCAAGGTCTTTATGAACATTTTAACTTATCCAGTACAGATGTTTAGATTATCTACACTATTCATATGTTCCTGGACCTGGATCACCAAAAAGCACTTATAGGCAGATTGCCACACATTTCAGAAAGAACATCCTAAGAATGGGCTAAGGATATGAAAAGACAACCAACAAACTAATATAGTTATAGAGTCACTCAAATGAAAGACATCTAAGATTTTTTATTTGAGATTATTCCATTCATTCATTCATTCTATATTTTCATTAGTTACTTATTCCAAGTCAGGGTCGCGGTGGATCCAGAGCTTATCCCAAGAACAATGAGAACACACCCAGAATGGGATACCAGTTCATTGCAGGATAAGTAAATAAAATAGAATGGCTAAAAACAAACATACTTTTTGCCTTACTCTGTATACTACACTTTCTAATGTTATTCTCACATAAGGCAGTGAAAAAGTAAGAACCGCCAGCAGAGTTTAAGATCGAAAAGAGTTGTTCGGGTATCGTGTCACAAAACTGTTCCTTGTCTTACTTTTGTTTGCTGAGAGTAATTATCCACACCATGTAAACTTTAAACGCCCTGCTAACAGTTTGCATTGAATTAATGCCAAAAACATATTGACTAAGTGCGGTATCCTGTGTCGCACTTTGACTCAACTGCATTATGATACAGACAAATTTTGTTGCTCCTTCGTGAAGGTGGGATACATTTTAGCTCCTTCAGTGAGTGCATAAAACTCTAGACAGCATTTTTCTGTTTTGGTAAACGCAATATCGATAGAGGGTTTTTTTTGACAGAGTTTTTCAGGAGAATGGAAAGGAAACTTCCAGAAGATCAGATCAAATCTGTGCTGGCTCCATGGAGATTTTCTTGGCAGTCAAATGGATTTAAGAACCGGCTTGTGACAGCGCTGGAACTTTATGAACATTACCTGTTAGATATAGCTGTCACTGGAGGGACTAAGTCAGCAAACGCAAGGCTCGCTTCTGTTATCTGTGGATTGACAGATGAACAGGATGAACAGGAAGATGAAGAAGAAGAAGAAGAAGAAGAGGAAACTGATGAAGATGAAGGCAGTGATGAGCAAGATGATGAAGATGAGGAAGATGATGGATCAAGCGTTAACCTTTCTGCTAAGATCTGTGTTGAGAGAAAACCACTTGTGAGATTTACAGATGACTTTGCAGAAGATGGTCCTGACCCTGCTCTAGTGCTTTTCCACCCTCAAGTCCCCAATGTCCGCATTTTGACAGTACAAGGAAGTTCTGGTCCGGCTCAGGACAGCTATGATGTATTGGTGGTCCTCACGACAGAGTTGCACCAGGAGGACCATGTGAGGCTCACTATGGAGCAATCTGAGAAAAACAAGCCCTTGTATCTGGTTAAAACTGAACAAGAAATAGATCTTGTCCGTGAGAAGCTGGATGGACCATGTAAGACCTGTGCATGGGAACGAATGAGAGCTCGCACTTTGGAATTTCAGAAGAAACACAAGGTGGAATTTGACTCTGCAGAGAATGCAGAGCAGCAACAGACTTCCCAAGGTCCTCTTCCTCTACACCAAGGTATTAAGCTCTGGGAGCCTGAAAAGTTTGCAGAAGTTCTGGTGAAAGCTATACCTGAATTGCGCAAGAAGGCTTTCAGTCAGTTTTTGGTGGATCTCACAAGTGAACTTAGAGGCTTCAAAACAGAGAGTAATGGTACAGGGTAAGTAGTCAATCTGTGAACTTAAAATGACTTTAGTTAAGTCATTTTTCTGGAATATCACTGAATGTCTGTGTCCCACATCTCTAAATTTATGTATGCATTGCCAATACATTTACTCCACAGACCCCTTGCAAGCTCTGCTTTTAAAAACAGCAAGATAAGCCAGGAAGACCTAGGCAGAATTTCTGTGGTCTTTCAACCCCAGGATCTCACTGACCACCCGTCCAAACTGCTCTCCATTTTCAATGCCTTGGAGTACTTCCGACTGGATGTGGGTCTACTAGGGGAAACGGGTTGTGGCAGCTCCAGCCTGTTCAACTCCCTCCTGGGCCTGAAGAATGAGGACAAGGGAGCTTCCCCTACTGGGGTCTTTGAAACCACAAAGAAGCCTGTGACATATCTGTACTCAGAATACCACAATGTTCTTCTGTGGGACCTCCCAGGCTTGGGACATGTGAAAGATTTTAAGGCTGAATTTTCTGCCTCCACATTGCACCAAGTTCCTCCAATACCTCCAATACCTCCCTGTGATGTCTTTATCCTGGTATCACCCCTGAGGCTCAATCTGCAGTACATCCAGCTGTTGAAGCACCTTTCGTCACAGGGAAAAGCTTGCTATCTAGTGCTGTCGAAGGCTGATTTGATTGAGGAGAAATCAGTTGAAGAAGTGAGGAGATGGAATGAGGAGATTTTGGATAAGCTAGGTCTGAAACAGAATGTCTATCTGGTCTCTGCACTCCATCCAGAGACCTTGGATTTGCCCAAAATGAGAAAGACTCTCAATGATGAACTAGAAAGCCATAAGAGAGTCGCACTGGCCAATTATGTGGCAAAACTATTGGAAGAGAATATGTTTTGGAAGAGGGCTGACCCTTGCAAAATAAACTGACTTCATGCAATGAATTACCTTTACACCACTTTAAATTGTAGTCTTCATGCAAAGTGATTGATGGTGCTTCATACGGTTTAAATTGACACAAGTCTCTGCTGGACTGTACAAATGATAAATGATAAATGATAAATGAAATTCTATTTAGTAAAACAATTTGCATATCATGTTGGGAGTGTGTTTTTGTACTGGATCTTCTGGGTGTGTGTATTTGTAATAGAACTTCAGAGGTGCCTATTTAACATCTACAGTTTAGCCATAGCATTGCAATGACAATTTGAGAGACATCTGAATCTGGCTGGGTTCAACAAAAAAGTATTTTCCATTATCATCAGGAGATCGTGAGTTTGAATCCACAATGATGGTGCATCCATCCGTGGCTAGGATCGTGGGTGTCTGTGAGCACATGTGTCCAGAAGAGGGCAAAGGGCAGAAAGCAATTTCCTCTCACAGCATGAGCAGCAGTTTGAAAAGAAGTGATTGGGTGGACTTCGTGTCTTCGAGGAAGCACGTTACACTCAGCTGTTTGACTGTAAATCCAAACATTTCTGCAGATTGCAGTTAAATATCAGCTTAACCAATTCACATTTCATCATTTATGGAGTGAGCCATCATATCCATCGATATGCTAGGGTAAGATTCTGCTTCTTTTATTTTTATTTTATTTTTTTTGTCTCCTGCTAGGATTTTCTTGTTGGCAATGGTAGGGTTGGCTGTCATTCAAATCACAGGTCATTTCTATAGTAACACCTAACTCAGAGACTTTTATGGCTGACACTCCACATACAATTCATTTGTAAATTTGTAAAACGTGTGTAGTTATTTATGTAAAGTATTCTGTGAGGAGATTATTTAACTTTTTTTGAAGGAATCTCGAGTGTCAGCACTTTGTAATAGTTTAAGGTAAAGCTGTACGTTTTCAGACATGGGAAAGTGTTCATTACAGTGGGCACTGTGGCTTCTCGGTAACATGACAGGCGTTTTCTTTTAGTCTTATTAACTTAAAGAAAAAAGAAAAAAGGCTGGTGTGGGAACGACTGGTTATAGCTGCTTATAACTTAATGGATAACAAGAACTAACTTGTTTCGCAGATGTTCTACAACATTAAATGCAACAATAACTTATTAAAAATTATATGTCTTTAATTCTTTAATCAATAGATTGTTAGTGTTGGCAAATTGCTGTGGGATAAGTGGAATACAACACTTCTTTCTGTTATTGGAAAATAATCCATTTAGGAATGGTAACTCTGAACCACTCCACCCCATGTGTCCTAATCCTTATTTATACATCTCTATTATTTAATCTGCCTTTACCTGGAACTACTTTGTGGTAAAACTAAACAACAGAAGCCACATCTTTTTCCTCTGAAGCCCTGTCTTTTTAAACAATGATTAAAGCTCTTGTTATTGGAGTCTTGCTTTCCTAATCAAGAACACTTTTAGCTTTGCTCTTTACATTGCAGTCCTGGACACAGCACGTGCAAGGAAACTCATTAATGCTTTCGGTTATCCGTCAGTATGTGAGAATACACACAATTATACAGTATTCACAGCTCATATAGTAAACATTTAAAATCTTTATTTGTAAAATCCCAAAACATTTTTCATAACACCAAACCATTAAAACCTGCATCACTGTACAAATCGATTAAAAGGCATTTTTATAGTAAAATCCTTGGTGTTCATTTTCACCCCGTCTCCAGTTCCTTATCACTCGATACAACTGTATTCTCTTTCATCAGCAGGCAGGCATGTAGTTTGTTCCACCACCTTTCCTCAAAGTCCTTAATGGTAAGACTCGATAAACCCTCACCATCCTGGTTCTCTTCACGCATCTTCTCTGGGTTCAGATCTTCGGCCATTACCTGCATTTACAACATCAGAGCAACCTTTTAAACACACAGTCCTCAAGCCTAAATCTGAGGTAGAAATACAAAAATTGAAGCTTGATGATAATAATAGTGTAATTATATTGATTGCCTGTAATACACCATTGCTTGTTCATGCTTGTATACATGTGCCATATTAAATTAGTCTGCTTTTAATCACTGTTTATGATATTATCATGGAATTGTATTACACACTGGAATTGTATTTTGTCCATATCTACACTATATGGCTAAAAGTTTGTGGATACCTGAACAGCACACCTTGCTGGTTGAACGTCTTCTTCGAGATTTAGTCTCCACTTTGCTGTTATAATAACCTCCACTCTTTTAGGAAAGCTTTTGGAACATGGCTGAGGGGATTTTTGTCAAGTCAGGTACTTATGTTACGTGAGGAGGCCTGAGGTGCTTCAAATTCATCTCAAAGGAGTTCAGTGGGGTTGAGGTCAGGGCTCTGTGCAGGACACTCGAGTTCTTCCACACCATGTCTTCATGGTGCTGGCTTTGTGCACAGGGGCATTGTCATGCTAGAACACGTTTGGGCCTCTTAGTTCCAATGAAGGGAAATTGTAATGCTACACCATACAAAGACATTCTATACAATGGTATGCTTCAAACTTTGTAGCAACAGTTTGGGGTGAGGTCCATGTATGGGTGAGATGGTCAGGTGTCCACAAACTTGGCCATATAGTATATCTTTCTCATATATTTTCTCCCTGTAGTCAGGCTTGGGAGAGTAACTTTAAAAATGTATTCAGATCAGTTACCAATTACTTCATGAAAAATGTAATCAGTAACATAATCCAAGTATCACAATATGAAAGTAATGTAATCTGATTACTTTTAGAGTACTTTTTTTATGTAAATAAAGTCACGAGAAAAGCAATATGATCTAAAATACTTTTATTTAGAGCTTTCTTAAGCTTAAAACATGTTCAATGTTCAGGTTTGTTTTTCATAAAATAAATAAATAAATGAATAAAAGATAACTGACCCTATTGCGGGTAACATTACATCACAAAAGTGAGAGTGACCATATTCTGGTTTTCCAAAAGAGAGGACACTTTTTTTTCTATGAATACAGACTTTAGTACACTGAAAAACTCACACTATTAGCATCACATAAATATATATAAATAAAATTGGTTTCACTCTGCCCACATTTTACAATTATTCCTACATTCTTTTGAAAGTCCATGGAATAAATCCCAGATGCCACGAGTGTACCTTCTGCCATCATTTACACGTTTGAATGACCATGGAATACGAAGCAATGTGATATCATGAAATTAAAAATGACCTTATATGGCCATGGGCATTGTTTTTGACGCAGTACAGAACAGCGCTTCACCTTCATGCACTCGCTCAGAGTACGCTAATGGTTAAGAGGCAGGAATTTGGCCAATAGTTGCTGCAAGCCTTTTATAATCGACCGATTGGTTTGCGAGAAGGCGGGAGAGGGGGGTTAAAGCGATGCAAATATGCGCACACAATTTATTTGTGCATGCACCAGGAGGTTGCTCGTGTGAGTCACGATTGGCAAGAGAGAAACAGAAATATAATCAAGAATCTGTCTATATTGTGTTATGTCAAGAGATTCATTTCTTTGATTTTCAATGAAAAAAACTGTAATCCTGATAGTATTCCCATTTTTTCCCCAAAATGTACCTGTAATCTGATTACTCTGTTTTTTGACGTAACTGTAACGGATTAGTTACCAGTTTTTTGCCTCCTGATTACGTAAAGCTGTTACATGTATTCCGTCACTCTCCAAGCCTGTATATGATATATCTAGATCAGAAGGTCCAATTAAACAGAATGTGATCAAATATAAGGGTGTTCAAAAACCTTTTGACTAGTGGTGTAGCTACCAAAATAAAACTAGCTAACAAATTCTACACACCTATTAAACTAAGACTATGTTGTGTTAGCTAGTTAAATTTAACTATGGAAATGAATACAAGTTACGTACAAACAAACACAGCTCTTCAAATAATAAAAGAACAGCTTTGTTTGTTTTTCATTTTATTATGCACTCTTTGCTGAGGGAGAGAACTGCACACTTTCTCTTTGAAGAGAAGGATACATGCAATGTAGTCTTCAAAAATAACCAAATATTACATCACCAATTATAAACACGCACTCCAAATATACTCAAGTTGTTACCAAATGTGCAAGTCACTGTCTCACCTTGGAAATGAGTCGGAGTGTTTCCTCTTTGAGCTGCATCTCCTGCAGAGACGCCTCAATGGCCTGAAGGGTTTTCATGCTCCTTTCCAGGATGAACGAGAACTGCTGAATCTTCAATATTTCAATCAGCAGCCTTAAACGACAAAGGATGTAATGTCAAAATGGCATGCTGATCCATTCACATATAACAAATAGGTTTCAGGGTTATTAAATAGTATTGATGAGAATTACGGTTCTGTTCGCTGAGTCAGAACAATCGACTCAGTTCACCAGTAAGATCTGACTCATTTGGCTCTTAAATGACTCCTTGCCAATTTTCAAACTAGCTAAACATTGTTTGGTGCTTTCTTAGATACAGTAAGTATTCCTTTGTTAATCTTATGTTAATATTATAATATTAAATAATGTTATGTTAATATATTATGTTGATTAAACGTTGCTAGGATTCAAATGTTGTACTGTGTCTTTTATAAACAGCATTAGATAATTACGAATACAGAACACTTTCAGCTAATGGATATTACACTCCCCTCTGAAAGTACTGGAACAGTCAGGCCAATCACCTGACCTTAACCCTGCTGAGCAGCATTTCACCTCCTGAAGAAGAGATCAAAGGGAGAAATGATCTATCGTCTCATATCTCAATCCAATCGTCTTCAACGTATAGCGAAAACAATAAAATTGCCCTTGCTGTTCCAATACTTTCAGAGGGGACTGTATGTACTCTTTAACGTTCACCTAAATGATTCGACTCGTTTACAAACGACACATCACTATTATGTAAGCTACATACTGACCTTGTTCTAATAAAACACATGCAGGCCTTCAGCCGCGCCTCCTTCTCCTCCTGCTGCTGCTGAATGAAGGCCTGTGGCGTCTGTGATGTATTTTTCTCCAGCAGGCTTTGGTAGCTCGTGGCCAGGTTCAGCCAGTACCAAGGGTTGAAAGGATGAACAGAGCAAAGCTGTTTCAAACTAGAGATGCTGCTCATGACGTCTCCACAGCCCTCGTGGATGCTCTGTTCCAGCTGTAGGACGCAGGTCAGGTGGCACGTGTTGGTCGCTTCATTCCTCTGCCAAACCAAAATACAGAATCAGTAGTGGGTCATTTTAATGTGAACTTTAATGTTTTAATGTTGTTACTGGAAACAATCACTCGCTGATGATTTTCCTATAACAGCACGTTTTGTTATGCTTTATTCCTTACATAATAAATGGGTCTACTGGTGACCGGCCTGTCATGATAACTACTTTTGTCGGGTGATATATTGTCCTAAAAATAATTGCGATAAACAATATTATTGTCATTTTAAGAACATTTTATGCCACTGATATAATGATAATATAATAGCATAATAATGCAAGTACACCCTGTCAAAGACCAATCAACTTTTAATTCTTAAGAATATTCAGACATTGGAATATCGCCTTGATTAACATATTTCTTCACCTATCGCTGTCCGCTCTGTGTGTGGAGAAGCTGCTTGAGCCCCGGAGAGCAGACTAGCGCTGACAACAGGGCTGAAAACTCAATTTGAATTATTCGCTTAAATATTTCCAAATATTTCAAATTATATTCGAATTCTAAAGACTTTAGTATTTAAATCTTTATATTCAGTGACCACCAGATTTTTTTAATCAACAGTCCACCAGAGGGCGCAAAGAATAAATACAAACAGCTCTGTTATATTGTTCACTGCAAAGAACAAACCTGGCTGTTAACAAAGTGCATTTATATTTTTAACTAAAGTGCATAAAATTATGAAATCAAAAGCTTTCACCTAGGCTCTCAGGCCGGTTCTAGTGTTAATTTTCACACAGTTTTTAGGAAAATATCCTTTAAATTTAGTCAATATTTTGTCATGTTATATTTATTAATTTTAGTTAATTTTACTCTGACTAAAATGGCATCGAATATTACTCAATGGTCTTTTAATTGACCAAATATTCACAGATCTTACATATTATCTTAAACATTTATCAGCAAAAACGTGACTTTTTTTTCCAACAGTGTTTTAATTCAAATGAGTAGTTTTTGCATTCGAATGTGCATTTGTATCTTAAATTTGACAGCCCTAGAGCAGACGAAAGGACTAAAATGGCTAAAACGGTGGTGACATTTTGTAAACAAACACATGTAAACACAATAGGCAATATCGAGGTCAGCAAAAATGATCGAGGTCATGTCCGTACATCGTACGATAAGTCGATAACATAATTATCGTGACAGGCCTAACTGGTGACTCTCATTATGTGCTCAGAAAAGTGATACATGTATTCACAGCACCTATAAAATATCACTGTATCAGTTATGCAGGACCTGTTGTAGCCTACCAGTTTCTCACAGATCTCTAGGGCCTGTCCGCTCTTTCCCAGATGTCTGTAGCACCGTGCCATTCCCTCCAACACATCTCTTTTCATAGACAGATTATTATTAGGCACCAGAGGAAGGCACACTGTGTAGTCGTCTATAGCTTCCTGTGAAAATTCAACCAGAAACCACAGTGTGTAAACTGGGACAAAAATCACATGATATAAAATAGATTTGTTCGTTCGCGTATCGATGACTCACCTGATATTGTTTTTTCCTGTATTTCAGATCCGCCCGGAACTTCATAGTTTTCTGTTCATCTAGCTCATCTTCGAATTTTTCATAATGACAAAACCACTACAGCCAAAAGACAGGAAGTAAATATGCACAGAACATTATTTAAAAAAGAAAAAATAAGTGAAAGTATTGACACAATACTAGCTGTTCATAAACAAGTTTCCTTCCAGTGTCACTAAATGATACATTTATATACACATACTGTGTGTTTTTCTTTGTACAAGTCCTATATAAGTCTTTCTGAATGAGCTGTTACTATAGAAACAATAACCTGTCCACAAATATTAAAGGAAAAGTCATCACTGTCCCCAAAAATGAAAGGAATGGTGTTTTCTGCCCCCAAATATCGGTGATTACTGCTCCCAAATATTAACTATTCATCAGTGCCCCCAAATATTAAAGGAATAGTGTTTACTGTCTGCACATGTTAAATACATATCCATCAATGTCCCCAAATATTAAAGGAATAGTATTTACTGTCCCCAAATATTAAATAAATATTCATCACTGTCCCCACATATTAAAGGAATAGTATTTACTGTCCCCACATATTAAAGGAATAGGGTTTACTGTCCCCAGATATTAAAGGAATAGTATTTGGAATAGTATTTAGAAACCCCACCCCCCAAATATTAAAGGAATAGTATTTACTGTCCACAAATATTAAAGGAATAGTATTTACTGTCCACAAATATTAAAGGAATAGTATTTACTGTCCACAAATATTAAAGGAATAGTCATCACAGCTGCCAAATGTGTTTTGACACGTGTCTTTAGACCGAAAGGCATTATTGGTGAGGAGAAGATTGTCTAAATGTTGCTGTTTTGAATTATTTAAGTAAGATGTGCTCTATGTGCTGCAGTTGCTCACCTCTGGCTCGCAGGTTTTAGGTGTATATGCGGGAAGATCGGTGAATAAATCCCTGTTTCGCGATTCCTCAAATACCGAATCATCAAACGTGCTCCCGAAAATTTCCATGATCTAAAACACAGTAAAGTTACATGCTTCCTCCAGTGTTTACTACACCCTGCCTGCGTGAACTGGAGCTTCTTCTGCGACAGACAAACACCGGCTGAATAACAGTTCAGTTTGTCAGAGCGCCCTCTAATGGACGCCACGCGGTTTGTACATTACACGCTATAACAGGAATACAGAATATTTAAAGATGTATGCTAAAGACAGGAGTTTAAAAAATGCATACTGTGAAAATATGTCATTTTAAGATAGGCAAAGGTATGTGGATATCTTACTATTACCACCATATGTGATTGGAAACACAGTTGTATAGGATGTTGTATATGACTTTTGGCCATATAGTGTATTAACAAATAATGAATATGATATAAATATAGGCTTTTATTCATTTTGCCTCTTTTTTCAGGTCTCCTATCTTGCTATATTATGAGTGGGTAATATAATGCTATTATATTGATATCATGGTAAATTATGTCTGAATATACTTATATGAGATATTGCTAGAATGGTGATGTCTCTTTTTAAAACATTTTTTAAAATAATAAATATTACATACCTTGATTGGAAACAGCTGATTTGATAGTAAATGTCATACTGAATCTTTTAAATTGTACTGTAAAATGTATTTTTATTTCTTTATTTCATTCCTTCTTGTTAAGTTGTGTTATTTTAAAGTATTTAATACACAAGACACGCACACACACACACACACACACACACACACACACACACACACACACACACACACACACAATGCATTTTTCTATTCTATTCTATTATTATTATAAATAATCTATTTTTCTATTATTATTATTTTTAATCGAATTCAGCTTTTCAGTTTTTAGTTGTAGTGATCAGTTGGCAGGTTTTTTCTATATATCTATCTGTCTATTACAAATATCTTCAAGTATCATATGGTGTTTTTGTTAATGATATGCTGCATATTTAGGCTTTGTTCGTGTATTTGTGTTTCTTCCATTTCTGAAAACACAATAACGCATACGTTGTGGTTCTCTCGTAAATGTGTGTCAGAGATCTATGCAGAACTGAAGATATTTTGTGATATTTTGTGCACACACAAAGCATTCCTATCATTTCGTAAAATTGGGATTAAACCACCAGAGTCAAATGGATTACTTTCACGATGGCTTTATGAACTTTTTAGAGCTTGAACATTTTGGTTACTGGACTGTAAATGGAGGGTAAATCATCCAGGTTTCATTAAAAATGTATTTATTTGTGTTCCAGTGTTTGAACGAAAGTCTCACGGGTTTGGAACGACACGAGGATGAGTAACTAATAACAGAATTTTCATTTTCGGGTGAACTATCCCTTTAAATGTAGACTACATTTTGCACTCGTTTTGTGTGGGGAAGCAAACTTTTGCACCCTTTTGCAAACATAAAGCCCTTTCCGCCACTCCGACAGCAGGGGGCAGCAGCGCCATTTTGTCACCCGGTCTATCCCATAATGCGTTCAGGGCACCACGTGACCAGCGTGCACTAACGCGTCACCACGTAAACACGCACGTTTGGTTCGTGGTTGCGTTACTTCATTATAAATTATACGCTGTCTAATAATTCAGCGAATAGACGCCTAATAAACACTTAATAAAGCGTTATGAAGGTGAAAGTGCTTTGTCGGAACCCGGACGATTATGTTCGAGAAACTTCAAAAGATATACAGCGCGGTGAGTGTACTGCTTATGCTAAGCTAATGTTACACGAGGGCTGAACCCTCATAGAGGGTGCACTAAATAAATAATAATTTAGTGACTGAAGGTCAGGGTGGGAGCACTAACTCTTCTTCATGTCAAGCTGCATCACAGCATCCTGTCGTTGATTATTTCCCTATAACAGCACATGCTGAAGTGTATTAGTTCTCTTATACAGTCCCTGTTCTTATTTACATAAGAACAGCAGCTATAAACACTAACCAACCAATTTCTTTGTATATTTTGAAAAAAAAAATAGATAGATGAAGGAAAAATACACCATGTCATGTTACTGAGACACGGCAAAACGCAAACCCCAACCTTGTATTAAACACTGACATTGGAGACTCCTTCCATTAATATTAAATAAACGTCTCATTGCAGAATACATCCTTTCAGCGTGATAACTTTATTAGGATCGGTTGAATTTGAATCTGTCATTTTCGTTTGTTTCTATAGTTCCCAGGAATTACGATCCTACTCTTCATCCGTTTGAGGTCCCGAGGGAATACACCAGAGCCCTGAATGCCACTAAGCTCGATCGGCTGTTCGCGAAGCCCTTCGTGGCGTCACTGGACGGCCACAGAGACGGCGTCAACTGCATCGCCAGGCACACCAAGAGTCTCTCCACTGTGCTGTCCGGAGCTTGTGATGGACAGGTATACCACCAGTTGACGTTATTATACAGACTTCAGGGACTACTCCATCCGGAATGACTTGCACACTAATCTTTATAACCAACATCCGAGCTTTAACGGTGTCCTAGTTGTAGCGAAATTTAAAACACTTGATCTGTTAAGTTTCAACTTGGATCGTGAGTGATGATTAACGTTTTCTCGTATTGCTCATGCTTTGTGTTTTTTTATGATAGGTAAAGCTTTGGAACCTGAGCAAGCGGGAATGTCTGCGAACGATCCAAGCGCATGAAGGCTTCGTCAGGGGAATATGCTCACGCTTTTGTGGAACTTCGTTTTTCACGGTACTTCAGCACGCTTTCCTGGCACTGTGTCTGTGCGTTTATCAATCTGCAGATCTTTCTGATCTCTGAAATTCATTTGTATATATCTACTTTTTTGACATAACATGTCGTATCCATCGCAAGAAGTCTTATTCCGTATTTCCTGTGGCAGGTAGGAGACGATAAGACCATTAAGCAATGGAACATGGAGGCCCCTGGTTATGGGGTGCAGGAGGAACCACTGACTACTATACTTGGGAAGGTATATGATTTCATTCTTTAAATTGGAAGTAATCTATTCGTCATACTTTATTTGGCCATGTTGAATCAGTTTTTGGGACATCTGTTGCCACTTTATTATTGTTCTCTTTATTAATGCAATTATTCCAATTAGCCAATCATGTGCTAGCAGCACAGTGCATCAAGTCCTACAAGATTCAGGTAAAAAGCTTCAGCTAGTGTTTATATCAAACATCAAAATCGGCGGGGTGTAGGATTCTCTCATTGACCTTGACCGTGGCATGGTTGTTGGTGCCAGACGGGCTGGTTTGAGTATTTCAGAAACTGCTTTTCTCCTGGGGATTTATAAATGTCACAGTCTCTAGAGTTTACACAGAATTGTGCAAAAAACAAAAGGCGGGGGAAAAAACCCATCCAGTGAGCATGTCCTCACTGTAATCTCAGATTCCTGTTCTGTTATTGTAACCTTCAATATGTTGTTTGTCCAGAGATGCTTTTCTGCTCACCACGGTCGTAAAGAGTGGTTATTTGAATGGTCTACAGTGGCTATGTGACAACAAAGACAACCATTCAGTGACCACTTGATTAGACTATTTTGATTTTCTCATCAGATTTGCTCCTGTGTCCTAAACCATTTTGCATATGCATGCCGAGGAACCCGACAACAAAATGCGCTTTGTATTTCATAGGCCGATTGTTTGATTTTATTTGTCGTGTTTATTATATGAATTGGTAGCAGGCCTGATAGAGACTCATTAAATCATTTCTTTCACTGTGCATTGACTCCTGCGGTAACTGTGCTGGGTTTATTTATGTTACGTGCAGGCTGTGTACACAGGCATTGACCATCACCAGAGTGAAGGCACTTTCGCAACATGTGGCCAGACGGTGGACATCTGGGACGAGCAGAGGAGCAGCCCCATTCGTTCTTTCAGCTGGGGTGTGGACAGCTTCAGCTGCGTTCGATATAACCCCGTGGAGGTGAGACATGAATGAATGAATGAATGAATGAATGAATGAATGAATGAATACAATGTGAACGTAAACTATATGACCAAAAGTTCATGGACACCTGACCATTACACCTATTTGTGGTTCTTGCTGAAACCGTTGCCACAAAGTTGGATGCATAAAGTTTCCCTTAACTGGAACTAAGAGGCCCAAACCTGTTCCAGCATGACAAAGCCCCTGTGCACAAAGCCAGCTCCATGAAGACATGGTTTGCCAAAGTCGGACTGGAAGATCTTGAGTGGCCTGAACCTCAACCTCGCTGAACACCTTTGGGATGAACTTGAATGCCGGCTGCATCCCCAGGCCTCCTCACCTTCCTCAACATCAGTGCCTGACCTCACTAATGTTCTTGTGGCTGAATAATCACAAATCCCCACAGCCAAACTCTAGTGGAACGCTTTCTTAGAAGAGTGGAGGTTATTATACCAGCAAAAAGGGGGACTAAATCTAGAATGAGGTGTTCAAAATGCACATATGGGTGTGATGGTCCGGTGTACGTACCTTTCGGCCATGTAGTCCATACTTCCATCTCAATTGAAACATTTTTCTTTACGATGCTGTGAAGATATTTAAAATGTTACCATTGCGAATGCGTTTGCAGACTGAACTCCTTGCCAGTTGCGCCTCGGACAGAAGTATTGTACTGTATGATACGAGAGAGTCGGCTCCACTTAAAAAGGTATCGACACGCTCTTCGCATTCATGCCTGTTGCTTTTTTGTTTTTTTCCCTCTTGATGATGATGATGATGATGACGCTGTCCACTATTTCAGGTTGTAATGCAATTGAGAAGTAACACACTTTGCTGGAACCCCATGGAAGCATATAATTTCACATGCTCCAATGAGGACTATAAGTGAGTCACATGACGTTTAATATTTGATGTAGAGATAACGACGAAATGCCGAGCGAGCACAGAGTGTCGTATTCATGCACGGAGTAATTATTACCTCTCTTCATTCAGTCTGTACACCTATGACATGAGGCGTCTGGACACACCAGTTACAGTACACATGGACCATGTCTCCGCTGTGCTTGATGTGGACTACTCGCCCACGGGAAGAGAGTTTGTGTCAGCCAGTTTTGACAAGACGGTTCGCATCTTCCCCAAACACAGCGGCCACAGCAGGTGAGTGAGGAGAGTCGGATCGTCCGTCCTTATACAGCTGTACAGTGCGAGCGGTCTGTAATCCATACCACCGTGGATTCTCGAGTCTGATCGGTCACTTTTCTGTTACAGCACTTCAGACAGGGTTTTCAGGTTTCTGTAAAGAGATAAAAACGGATAAAAATGTGTGTAATCATTGATATGGTGAATTTTTCTCTCAAGAGATGTTTATTTAACGTTTTATGGAAGGAATCTCTGGTGTCTGAGCTGTGAAACAGATAAAGGTTAAGCTGTAATTTTCCACCAATCAGGATCATGGGTCATTGGCTTCAAATGAGATAAAGAACGGTGAATTATAAATGAAAGCGATGCAGTACTGTTGCTTTAAGAAGACATTTTTACCCCTCAGTAGTTTTATCAAAACAATGTTGCTGCTCTGATAGATGTACTGTAGATGTTTGAATAATTTTTGACTTTTGATTTAAAAAAAAAAAAAATTCTAGCAGTTCCTTTAATCAAATGATTTAATCAGCGTATGTAATGTAGTGTATGTACAGGATGCAGTCTCAAACTTTTATAGGCAATATAATGTAATATAAAGTGCATGTTGCTTTAGTTCAGTTCATCAATAGTGTTTTATCTTAACAAACGATTTTGCCGTTTTGTCCAGGGAGGTGTACCACACCAAGCGCATGCAGCACGTCATCTGTGTGAGATGGTCAGCGGACGACAAGTACATCCTGAGCGGCTCAGACGAGATGAACATCCGCATCTGGAAGGCCAATGCCTCGGAGAAACTGGGAGTGGTGAGAGCTTTTACTACCGAGAATTAAACGAGGGACGAACTCCTCTACCGTACTTTCGATGTTTGACGCCAAGCAGTTTCTGCTGCTTCAGAAAAAAGATTTCAATATCTCTTGCATTTTCTGTAAGATGGTGAGATAGAAAGTCGTTAATCTTGTGATGATTTGGCCGTCTCGTTTGACAGCGCACATGAATTCAAGTAGTTAATTCACTGCTAAAACTCTTCTACGTCGTACAACTGGATTTGATCAACGAAGTTTGCGTTTTCCTCGGCCGTGGCTCGAATGCCAGTTTGTTGAACCCTGCCAGGATCAACAGTAGATGCTGCTGCCAAGCATTTAGAATAATGTGCAATAAGAAACAGCATTACTCTCAGTAAGTGACTTTATGGCAGTGTGGCCACTGTTCAGCCTTTGCCAAGTAAGGACCTGGTTTCTCTCGTCAAAGTGCTGTAATGCGATTTTATGATACAGATAACAAAATGAACACTACAACTCCGACATCAAATTTCCTACTGCCAGACCTGCTTTAAAAAAACAGATACAGAAGCTTCAGTATAATAACTATGTAATTATAAGTTTATATCATTTTATATTGTGCATATATTCCCGTATGCATATACACACTACCGGTCAAAAGTTTTAGAATATTGATAATAAAGTCATCAAAACTCTGGAGTAACACAAATGGGACTATGAGAATTATGTTGTGATTAAAAATCCAAAATAATTTAATATTTTAGCTTCTTCAATGTAGACACCGTTTTTGCCAAGAATTTCCAGAAATGTATTCTCGGCGTTTTCTCAACTGATTTCTTGAGGAATTTCCCTGAGATGCTTTTTAAACAGTATTAAAGGAGTTCCCACAGACGCTGGACTCTTATTGGCTGCTTTTTCTGAATATTTTGCTAAAATCAGCCATTTAAAAAAAAAAAAACTTTTGTAAATAAGATGTTAGTTTTCTAATGAAAGAAATGAATATGTTGGTACAATTATATTTGTCTACAGCACAGATTTCAAACATTCAATCATACACCTTCAGATCAAAAGGTTTTTAAGATCAGGAGAAACATTTCAGTCTCCAAACTTTTGACCGGTGGTGAGTGTAATATAATATTACAAACATTTTATATTGATGAAGGAGCACTGTTGAGCGAGTCCCATATTCATCATAAAGCTCTCTCCATCCTCCTTTAGCCTCATGGACTGGTCTCGAATTTGGCTCCTCACAGCACTATATACGTTAAATAAGCTAAGATTTATTCTAACGATCTTAACTGCACTGGACAAGCAGTGCGCTCATCAGCACTTTAAATCATCCAATCACTTAAAGTAGAGTCACTCTGAGGGGAAAAACATGAAGCATCAAACTATCAGGATGGTTTTTAATTAAATGCAGAGGAGACGCTGAATCAAGCCTCGAGAGTTTTCTATGGATGACAGGGCAGTGTTGGGAAGTCAGGTGACTTGCGTGATTTAGCAAAATGTTAAACACCAGCTGTTCTTCTTTCTCCAAAACGCACACGAAAGAATTTGGATGACCACTTTAGTTGCAGGTTTACATTAATGCACTCGTTCTAACACAACAGCGTTTCTATAGTAACAGCTCACTGACAGCGACTTGTATGGTGAATGCTCCACAAAACCTGACAGTCCATTCTGAAACTATTGGGACAGCAAGGACAATTCATTCATTTGATTTTAATCCCCCCCGCTCTTTTCTCAGCTTCAAAATGGCTTGGGGTTTCTCCCATAGACAGCTCTCTGATCTTCATGTCTGCTTATCCTTTTTACCAACAAATGCAGTCTTCACAGGTGAAACTGTAGGCTGAAACCAAGAGTAAATGTTCAGAGCTATTTATTGTTTAAACAATCAATCTAACAGGACAAACCTGGGTAACAAGAAACACTTGTCAGTCGCATGTTCCAATATTTTTGCTCGCCTAGAAATTGGGTGGTCTGATACAAAATGTGCCATGTTCTATGGCGTTTAACACGTCTACATAGAAATTCCAGGAAACTAAAGCTGAAATTCTAAACTCTCTTCTCATACCCAACCATGAATCCATGGTTTCAAACCCAAATGTCTACAGTGAAAACAAATGAATTGACATTGCCGATCCAATAGTTTTGGGGGGGACAGCATGATGAAATTTTCTATGAAAAGAGACGTTTATTTAACATTTACAGAAGGAGACTTCACTCTCATGGCTTTGTAAGTTAGAGTAGCAGTTTCCATGTGCTGAATGCTAAATATTGCAGAGGTTAATGTTAGTACTCTGGTTTATACAGGCTTCACGTGCTTGTTGATAAGAACAGTGTAATTACGGTTTAACAGGCCTCTTGGTTTTGTCGAGTGAAGCAGAGCATCAGCATCTGTTAGCTTTAAATGAATTGCATTTGGTGGCGGGTAAAGAAATCATTGCTTTTAATTAGAATGAAAGCTTTCAGCTGAGGGGCACTTGGACGTGAAACGAGAGGAGGGGTTTATGGGACGCTGAAAGAAAGGAGACGGAGGTGGTGTTCTTGGTGTTGTTAGAATGAGCAACTTGTTTTTTTAGTGAATTTTTATTTTTATTTTACTTTTAAAAGCATGTCAGATGTAGTACACGTGGTTTAACGGTACATGCTTCAAATGCAAAGGACAATAATAAATGAGTTTAATGATAAATTAAATAGGTTATTGGTAGTTTCTTTCTGGCAAGTGTTTGTCTTTAGCATACCAGTTGTTTGATGTCAGAAGCATCCTTTACTGTTAGCGCCAATGCAGAACTATATTAATCGAAAAATTCCCACCCACCAATTTTTGCGTAATGGACCTAAATTAAGCAATGCTACTGTTTCTCCTTCCACAGCTCACAGCTAGAGAAAAGGCCGCCATACACTACAACCAGAAGCTGAAGGAGAAGTTCCAGCACCACCCGCAGGTGAAGCGCATCGCCCGCCATCGCCACCTGCCCAGAGACATCTTCAAACAGAAACGAGAGCTACGGGAGATGAAGGAGGCCAGACGCAGGAAGTAAGTCGCCTCCTCAACTCAGCAACTTCCTTTTTGGTGCTAGCTATACACTGATTTAACATACGAGTTTGGCTGAACGTTGTTTTGTTCCATGAATTATATTGTGTAATAGATTACGGCTCTTGACTATACACCAACCAGGCACTTTATTAGGAATGCCATACTAACACTTGGTAGGACCCCTCTCTGCTCTCAGAACAGCTTAAGTTCTTCATGGCATGGATTCCACAAGGTGTTGGAAACATTCCTTTGAAATCCTGGTCCATGTTTGCTGCATCAGATAACTGCTGCAGATTTGTCAGCTGCACATCCATGCGTTTTAGAATGAGGCCTGGGGACCAGGAAGGCCCTGTATTACACTGTACTTACTGTCATGTTCACGGAACCAGTTTGAAATGGCTTGGCGAATTATTATGTTGGAAGTAGCCATTATATGGTGTGTAAATTGTGGCTGTGAAGGGATGCATGTCGTCAGAAACATTCCCCGTACTATTATACCACCACCACAAGCCATAACTGTTACCATAAGGCATGGATTCATGCTGTTGATGCTAAATTCCGGCCCTACTGTCTGCTTGAAATCAGACCAAGTGACATTATTCCAGTCTTCAGCGGGCCAATTTTGGTGAGCTTGGGCTCGCTGTAGCCTCAGATTCTTGTTCTTAGCTGACAGGAGTGGAACCCATTATGGCTTTCTGCTGTTGTTGGCCAAGATTTGCCTTTTGTGCGTTCTGTGCATTCTTTTCCGCTTACCGTAAAAAGTGGTTATTTGAGTTACCGTAACCTTCCTGTCAGCTCGAACCAGTCTTTTGAGCTAATTGTCTTCTGAGCTCTCTTATCAACAGCAGAACTGGTGCTCACTGGTGGTTGTTTTTTTTTTTTTTTTTTGGTAATGTCTAGAGAGATAATATTTTTCCCCTCATTCTGATGTTTGATATAAACATTAACTGAAGCTTTTGACCTGCATCTGCGGAATGTTATGCATCGCTCTGCATGAATATGATTGGCTGGTTGGATAGTTGCATAAACGAACAGTTGTGCAGGAGTTCCTATTAAAGTGGCTAGTACGTGTACAGATGAGTGCAAAATTTATTATCCCCATGGTTGGCAAATTTCAAGTGTAAATCTAAAACATATGTCAAATAGTATTTGGTATTCATCCTTTCTTGGCAAAGCATCAACTTTATAACAATATACTATATTTTACTGCATTTAATGTAGTATTAACTTATTACTTCTGTCATGATATCAAATGAGTATCAGATTTTTTTTGTCCATATTTTACAGTCCTAATGGTTATTCCTACAGAAGGCTAGTATTCAAGTGGTAGTGCTTTATCCGTTTTGGCACACACCGCTTTGGCACAGGAGCACCAGCAGGCAGCAGAAAGGTCCTCGCGGATCTCCTAGCTGTGTGCCAGGCTTTATCGCTCCCTGTGAGCTTGCAGGGGAGCGGAGAAAGCCTTTGCCAACTCTCGTTTTTCTGAATGCCAAGTGCAAGCACAACTAGGGCCGAGTCCGAGAATTTGAGAGCAGTGCAATTAATTAGTAACACGTGAATCAAATCTTTTGATAACGGTCAATGTTGAGTTTCATTTATTTATTTATTTATTTTTCCTAAACGACATTTTCATAGTAAATATTTTTCGTATAACATGCATCCAGATCAGCTGTAAAAAAAAAAATATAAAATATCACCCAGGCCTGGTTTTGTGTATGTTGCTGTTCTCTTGGTCCTTCACCAGATCTTCATAGCGACCAGGATTTCTATGTTCTTGCTGTAAATGTTTGCTCAAGCTTACTCAGTGCATGCCAAAACAATAGTTAGTGTTATAGCAGCATTATACGAGCGTGTTTGACTCACCTGTGCTAAGGAGAAAACGAAATCTGTTTGAGTCATGCATCATTCTCACTGTCCGTCTCTCTTTGTCTATCTTCTCTCTCTCTCTCTCTCTCTCTCTCTCTCTCTGTCTGTCTCTCTTCAGAGAACAAAACGTACGCAAACACAGCAAGCCGGACTCCGTTCCCTTGGTGACCGAGAAGGAGAAACATGTGGTAACTGTAGTGGAATAACACGTCACTGCCTAGAGGAGCTTCAATCACACACACACACATTCATATAAAAAGACTTTTTGCTCCATGCAGCTGTGCGGTGTTGCCATTCCGAGACATTTTCAGCAATTACTGCTGGTTCAATTTGTCTACATTGTGGTGGACTGTCTCGAACAGCTGCAGCAGTCATGTTCATTAGGGGGCGTCGTGTTCTTTACCGGGATATGATTAGCGATTGTTAACTTTTGAGAACTGCTTGATGTCATTAATCTTATTCAAGAACATTTTTCGTTTTCCACTCAGCAGGATGTCAAGTAATAAAATATTGACTTTATATAATAATTTACCTTGGCATTTCTTTTTCTACATCTCAGAATTTAATTAATTAATTTATTTATTTTGGATGCCTAATAATTACCTTAGCGCTGAAACGAGCTTATCCCTTTAATAAGAGCCATTCTCAGTCCTTTCTCTGTTAATCCAATCATTTCAGTCTCCTCAGCTTTATCTCTAATCCCCAGTCTGCCTTTAATACGACCTTTATTATGACTTGTGTATTGTTCAGCATTACAACAATTATAAGATGCATGTTGTTCCGATTTAAGTAGCGCACAGTTTAAGTGACTGTTTACTAGTAGCATTTATGAACACTCGTTAAAACAATTCACTGAAGGGGATAGGACATGGGGTGTGAAAGATGCACTTTTCCTTACAGTAGATTAATATCGGACAACTTTAGCATAAATACACAAGCCTGTGTGTTATGAGCCAATAGAAATCAAGTGGGCAGGACTGTGGTCAAATTGATCGGCAAAAAATCAAGGAGCTGATAATTATTAACTAGCAGACATACCGGTCCTCTGCCTCAGTGTTTTCTTACTGTTGCTTGGTGCACAAATATACCCCCTGGCAAGAATTATGGAATCACCACACTTACAGGATGCTCACCTGGCTTTTTTTTACTTTGTAGCAAATAAACAAATCACAGATATGACACGAAACAAATAGCTAAACATTATGGCTTTGTGAAACTTACCTCAAACAGGTTAAATTAAATTATTTTAATTAATGGGGTTTTTTTCCAGATCAATTTGAGGAAAAAATTGTGGAATCACTTTGTAATTTGCATTTCTAAAACAAATACCAGCACAAGTAAAAAAAAATGCAGATTAGTCTGCAGTTAAAAGAGAGTGCTTACAGAATTTAACCTTGGACTTTTTGAAAGGAAACATGGCCCCAACAAAAGAGTTATCAATTGAAACAATGGAAAGGATTAAAAAACTCCTTCAAGAAGAAAATCCAACATGGAGTGTGGCAAAAGATGTTAGTTGTTCCTAGTCAGCTGTCTAAAATTTGGTGCAAGTGTAAACAAACTGCATTGGCCAAGGAGACGTTGTAATGAAACAAATATGAGTGCCTGAAGAAAACAATCTAGTTTCCCCACTCATTTATGATATGTGGTTGCATGTCAGGTAGAGGACCAGGGGAGACCTCAACAGTCAATGCAAAGGTGTACACTGAAATTTTGGGCACGTTTCTCATTCCATCAATAGAAAATAGGTTGGTGATGATTAAGTCACTTTTCAGGATGATAATGCATCTTGCCACAGAGCAACAAGTGTTAACGCTTTTCTTCAGGAAAGGCAAGTCAAAGACATGGCCAGCAACCTTTATGGTGGAAATGAAAAAATTGGTCCATGACAAGGCTCCATCCTGCAAAGCTGATCTGTCAACCGTTCGAAAAAGATGGAACCGGCTTGATGGAGAATATTGTTTTTCATTAGTGAAGTCCATGACTCAAAGAATTCAGGCCGTCATAAAAGCCAGAGGAGGAGCATCAAAGTATTGTGATTTTTTTTTTTTTTTTGACGATTCCATAATTTTTTCCTCTACTTGATCTGGAGAAAAATATGCCATTACTTAAAATAATTTAATTTAGTTTGTTAGAGGTAGGTTTCACGAAGCCTAAAAAATATAGTTTTGTGTCATATGTGTGATTTGTTTATTTATTTAAAAAAAAAAAAAAAAAACTGAGTGAGAATCCTCTAAGACTCTAAAGAGTTTTTGTGGTAAAATCTATTTTCTCTCTACAATTTATTTTCTTGTTACTAATGTTGCTGTTTTTATAGGCTTTTTGGTAGCTCTCAAGTGTTCACTGTGGCATAACTGAAATTTGTACTTGTTACCAACTGGTTTTTAGATCATTTTTAGAGAATTGCATCACTCTAAAATATGTTGTGAATGAAATATTGTGGTTTCTAATTAGTTTAGCAAATCCAACCTATGAGTCAGAATGATAAGATTGTCAAGATCTTTCAGACAATTGTTAACTCTGCTTTGGAAAGAGCTCCCCTTCATGCCTAATTATTTTGTGGTCTAATGGTAATCATACATTTGTATTGTAATGGTCACCTATGTTACACCCTGTTGTGGACCATGACATTTTTGTAGGGAGAACCTCTGGTCTAAATTCATATCTTGCATTATATATACAACAAACAATTCATTTTCAACAAATTAATTTCACAAATTTAAGGCTATATCACTTTTTTTATACACTCTTTTTTTGTGTACAAGTAATCTCTCTACCCACGTTAATCTCATATACATGGCTTCTTTTAGTGGAATTGGAGTAGAATTGATCAACCTTCAGTAACCGCTTTATCCTGGTCTGGGTCGAGGTGGTCTGAGTCTATCCTTGGCAGGAGCGCAAAAATGGGGTTTTGGCGCCATTGTGCCATAATCATTCTTTGAACATCCATCCATCCATCCATTATCTACACCACTTATCCTACTAGGTCACAGAGAACCTGGAGCCTATCCCAGGGAGCATGGGGCATAATTCAGGGTACACCCTCGACGGGGTGCCAATCCATCACAGGGCACAATCACACACATTCATACGGACACTTTGGACATGCCAAACAGCCTACCATGCATGTCTCTGGACTGGTGGAGGAAACCGGAGCACCCAGAGGAAATCACTGCAGCATGAGGAAAACATGCAAACTCTGCACACACACACAGGGCCACTGCGGGAGTCGAATCCCCAATCCTGGAGGCGTGAGGTGAACATACTAAAATCTTCCTTCATAAAATGTTATAAATTATGTGTTATAAACGTTTTTATTTAACTTCTGTTTAGCATTTTACATGAGTTCAAAAATGTATTTTATTATATCAGGTGATTGCATATGTAAGGCTGGTGCCAAGATGTCTGAACCTAGAGAGAACTACTCTCTGAGGACAAAGGACTACTTTGAGAATGAACACTCAATATTTCTCAAACAGAATTAGCATCCACACCTGAGATAGCACGTCATTCTGAGAAGAGACCAGGAAATCGTCACTACACTGTTTCCTCCTTCCTCTCCTCACACCCTTCTCTCTCTCTGTGTCAAGATCACCCTAAACACACCCAAAGTCTAAATACATTGCATAACATATTTCAATGCGAATAAGATGTCACCTACACATGTTTACTGTGTGACTGGAAAATATGGTCTCATTCCCTCACCAGCAGTTTAAATAAAATGGTACATGCCGTTAAAGGCATACCCTCTCCAGGTCCCTCACTCAAATTACCTCCTGTATGTAAATAAGGTACATCCTTCCACAGACATCAAATTGTCATCACAAATAGCACCTTTTGGTGGACCCACAGAACATCTCGGTATTTAGGGGAGTGCTGGCCAAAGACTCTGTAGACAGATCTCCCACATGATCACTGTGTGTAGTTTTTCTCTACCAGGTATGTAAGTTTTGTCTCTCTTATGTTGTATTATTATGTTTTGAATTAGATTGTAATGTAATGTTGAATATAATTCTTTCTTCTTATTATCAATAGTAGTGTTGGATTTGGATGTTTTCATACCTGGTTAAATAAATTATTAGACTTGATTATATTCTGTATTATTCTCAAATTATTGTCTCTAGTAGATTACGGTAAGTCCTTGTTACAGCAAATCTGCGACCAGGTTAGTACAGGCTAACAATTTGGCATTAAGTTAAGTTTACTTAGAGTGTACTTAGAGTGCTCGATAGGAAATATCCGTTTAGGACAACATAAAGTTGATCGAGCGAGTGTAAATAGGGATGAAGTCTAAACCTCTGATTACTGTAATATTCTTCTAGTTAATGTGTACATAGGAAACTATAGCATGATTATATAAAGCTAATTTTACTCAGATATTATTGGTCTATCTTTGTAGATTTAATGGTCATGACCTCTGGCTAGAAATAACGTTATTGTAATTAAGTGTTACTAACTAAGGGAACTAAGAGACCAGGATAATGACTTGGCTCTAGTTAAGTGTACTGTGTGTGTGTACAGGCTCGATATGAAATACCCGTTTAGGAAAACATAAAGTTGATCGACCAAGTCTAAATAGGGGGAAGTCTAAACCTCTGTTTATTGTAATCTTACTCTAGTTAATGTGTACATAGGAAACTATGGCATGATTATATAAAGCTACTTTTACTTGGATATTATTGGTCTACCTCTGTAGATTTTAGTGGTCATGACCTCTGACTAGAAATAACATTACTCTAAGTGTTACTATATAAGGGGACTAAATAAAGTGCTATTTAGGAAAGGGCAAGCATGGGGCGGTCGTGTAAATGGTATTAGTCAATTAACTCTGGCTAATGACCAAGACTGACGAGTTTGTGACCATGAGATCCGCGCACACGACCGGTGCAGGACTCGACACGGAATCAGAATAAATGAGCACAATTTAAAGTATAGAAGATCAAAAGTATCAAAATATGCATAACTAAGAAATAAATACAACATCGAGGTTTTTATGATTGGAATCAGATTTAATTTATGAGAGAATCAAGCAGAATTGGAATGACAAATTTAAATATATTCACATCGCTTCAAAAAGACAGGAACACGTGGGAATCCTTCTACCACGTCCTTAGATACCGTCGTTGGACTAGTGAGTTGACCCCTACACATATCACTTTACAGTGCATCCGGAAAGTATTCACAAAGTGTTTTTCCACATTTTGTTATGTTACAGCCTTATTCCAAAATTGAATTAAATTCATTATTTTGATAAATAATTTCATTATATAGATCCTTCCCTGAGGGTCTATGAAGAAAGGCACATGGTAAGTCCACTGTCTCTTTAGTTATTAGAAATATTGTCATTTATATCAAGATTTCATACGAAGCTTTTGGTTGAGGTCACTGGTATGACCTACATTATTCTTAGGGAAATGTAAAAAATAAATTTAAAAAAAAATAAATTTTAATACAAATGGATTAAATTACATATTTTAGTGTGTATGCCATGATTTACAACATGTGGCTTGAGGCCCTGTAGCAGCTTTGTAAAATGTATTTTTCATGAAAATTGTCACTGGTGTTACCTTACTTATAGGTAACACTGGTGACTCCTATGTAAATGGCGCACTTATATAGCACTTTTATCCAAAGCGCTTTACACTGTCTCATTCACACACACACACACACACACACACACACACACACACACACACACACACACACACACACACCCCAATGGTAGCAGAGCTGCCATGCAAGGTGCTAACTTACCATCGGGAGCAACTTGGGGTTTAGTGTCTTACGCAAGGACACTTCGGCATGTGGAGTCATGTGGGCCAGCAATCGAACCGCCAACCCTACAATTAGTGGACAACCCGCTCTACCACCTGAGCCACAGGCCGCCCTATGTATAAATAAACTTTATTCAATGCTGTTCCTTGAGTTCTTTTGCATAGAACAGGGGTGTCCAATCTTATCCAGAAAGGGCCGGTGTGGGTGCAGGTTTTCATTCCAATCAAGCAGAAGCCACACCTGAGTCTACTGAAAGCCAAGATCAACTGATTAAACAGGAGGAATCAGGTGTGGCTCCTGCTTGGTTGGAATGAAAACCTGCACCCACACCGGCCCTTTCCGGATAAGATTGGACACCCCTGGCATAGAATATCACTGTTTTCAGGATTATAACGTCTTTCTCATTGTTAATGCTCTTTTGCACAGTTATGGCTAAATTGAGTGCAGCTGAGAACTAGCGGCAGTACAGGCAGCGTAGAGATGCTGATCCCAAATGATAATGGTCTTTTTTGGACCTTTTTAGTTGTTACTCTTAATTGAGTTCAAGTGTGCTTAAGCTCTTATTTATGAACGTTCAGGTGTTTTGACCTATTGTCAATGAGTTTGACTGCATGCCAAATGAAACCATTTTCTTAATTAGATTTGAGGAATAAGGATCTTTGGTCTTGTATGTCACTGGTGATTCATTGTGTCACTGGTGTTACTGTGTGTTTTTTCTTATCATTTTCTGTATCATTGTGTGTATCATTATGTCTCATTTACGGATGATGGAGGCCACTGTGCTCATTGGGACCTTCAATGCTGCAGAAATGTTTCTGTACCCTTCCCCAGACCTGTGCCTCGATAGAATCCTGTCTCGGAGGTCTACAGACAATTCCTTGGACTTCATGGCTTGGTTTGTGCTCTGACATGCTTTGTTAACTGTGGGACCTTATATAGATAGGTGTGTGCCTTACCAAATCATGTCCAATCAACTGAATTTACCACAGGTGGACTCCAATCAAGTTGTAGAAACATCTCAAGGATGATCAGTGAAACAGGATGCACCTAAGCTCAATTTTGAGTGTCATGGCAAAGGCTGTGAATACTTATGTATATGTGCTTTTTTTGTTTTTTTATTTGTAATAAATTTGCAAAGATTTCAGACAAATTTATTTCATGTTTTGAATTTTGAGGAAAATAATTATTTTAATTCATTTTGGAATAAGGCTTAAAAAACATTTTTTTAAAAATGTGGAAAAAATGAAGCACTGTGAATAATTTCCGGATGCACTGTATTTGCACAATTTGGAGATGCAGTTTTTCACAGATTGTTGAACCTCTTTACTTCTGAGAGACTCTGCTGTTCTAAGATATGCTTTTTATACCCAATCATAGGTGTAGGAGTCGGGGCTGTGGACGTCTCTCCCTCCTCTGCCTCCATAATCTCAGCCCAAGTGAGATGTGTAGGAGTTGGGGCTGTGGACATCTCTGCCTCCTCTTCCTCCATAATCACACCCAAGGTGGGAGGTGTAGGAATGGGGGCTGTAGACGTCTCGGGTTCCTCTGCCTCCATAATCTCAGCCCAAGTGAGACTTGTTGGAGTTGGGGCTGTGGAGGTCTCTGCCTCCATACTCTCTGATCGAGTGAGATGTGTTGGAGTTGGGGCTGTGGATGTCTCTGCCTCCATACTCTCTGCCCAAGTGAGACGTGTTGGAGTTGGGGCTGTGGACGTCTCTGCCTCCTCTGCCTCCATAATCTCAGCCCAAGTGAGAGCTGTTGGAGTTGGGACTGTGTACGTCTCTGCCTCCACTGCCTCCACAATCTCTGCCTAAGTGAGAGGTGATGGAGTTGGGCTGTGGATGTCTCTGCCTCCACTGCCTCCATTATCTCACCTCTTGTGAGAGGTGTAGGAGTTGGGGCTGTGGATGTCACTGGCTCCACTGCCTCCATTATCTCACCTCCTATGAGAGGTGTAGGAGTTGGGGCTGTGGATGTCATGGGCTTCTCTGCCTTCATTATATCACCCCCTGTGAGAGGTGTAGGAGTTGGGGCTTTGGATGTCATGGGCTCCTCTGCCTTCATTATCTCACCCCCTGTGAGAGGTGTAGGAGTTGGGGCTGTGGATGTCACAGGCTTCTCTGCCTTCATTATCTCCCCCCCTGTGAGATGTGAAGGAGTTGGGGGTGTGGGTGAAGATACATCAGGCACTGCATCCCTGCGTTGGCCAGGAGGCAGATTGGAGGTGAGCTGACGCTCAAGCGGTAATGTGGACACAGGTGCCATTTGTTCATCTGGACAAAATGCAGGACAAGAAGGAAATTAAACAGAATTTAAATACAGAGAAAATTGCATAGAAACTTTACAACATTAAAAGTATCAACAGCAGAAAACGTTTATTTTAATCTTATTTACCGCGTGTGAGCACGTCAGTGGCAGGAGCCCGAGGAGTGATCATACTGCCATCTTCAAACTGAAAGAGAAAAGGAGAACAAACTCAATTAATTTTCTTGTGAAATAATACTCTGATGAGCAGCATTAAATGAATGAAGACAATCTGTGGAAGTCTAAAGGTGTGAAAGGTTATTTTTATTATTTATTATTATCGGGATTAAACATGAAAAGATGTAAAAGACAACCCTTTACATTATTGTCTTCAGTCTTAATCACTGAAGAAATTATGATTTGTTTATACAACACAAGCAAATGTTATATTTAGACTTGAACTTGAATAGCTCGTTGACTGGAATAGAAACAGTGTTATACCTGGACAGGTGGGATGAAGGAGTGGTGTTGATTCATGACTGGGGGTGGGGGGTAGAATCGGGGTAGCATGACGAGGTGGGATGAGGGGTAGAAATGGCGTGCCTGGATTTGGTGGGACTGAGGGTAGCCGCGAGGTAGGAGGACATGGCGGGGTGCCCTTGTATCTAGCACGAAGCGAGAACCTCTCCGATACTGGAAAAGAAAAAAGATGGATAAATAAAATGTATGTACACTGATTTTTTTAAACCAGTAAAAAGGTTGAAACTGAAACAGTAACACCCTCTCCTGCTAAGCAAGAAAACAAGTTGTGTAAATGTCTATATGTACGGGAGCCCTAAGCGGCCATGCATTCATTATTCATTTTTTTCCTTTGTAGTTTTCTCGTGATCTCGATGTATCAAAAGCTGTTTTCTCATGACGTAATAATTATATTTCTCTGAATAAACAGGTCTGGATATATTACTTATTGTACTGTGTTAAATCATCGTGTCCAAGGCTTTAGCACTCCCAGGGTTCTACAGTGTGACCATTTCACTCGCATCTGCGACTGAAAAGTTGTTTGTGCGACTGTGAATAAATATTTATTCACACCGGTGCGAGTGACCTGTTCGGAGTTGTATAATGCAATCGGAATAAAAAATGCAACTCCAAAATGCATCTACACCGCACAACAGTTACTTTCACACTGCTTTTCTTCTCCTCAGTCAAACGAACAAGTGTGTAAATACTGCAAAGAAGCCATTATGATGACGAGAGTAACTCTGTACATCATCTGCTTCTTTCAAGTTCCCGATCTCACAAACCGCCATCTTTTATTGATCCTGCAAAATGCCTTGCACCTGCGACCTGCTCATGTAGACACAGCGGTAAATTAATAATAATGCTAACACTACAAGGTGGGTTTAATTCAAACTTATTTATTAAATAATTCATCACCAAATCATAATCAAGATTAGCAACTGTTCAGTCTGTAAACATACAGCACACTGCTGCTCTCCCTTCATTAACTCTATAAGCGCATTCACTTTATTTACACTCACAGATGACAGATATCACTAGAAAAGTCAACTCCAGTTTCCATGCTTCGATTTAATACGCCCCAAAAACGCAATATATTTAGCAGTATTATTAGCAGCCATGGCAACACTTTACTGGAAGAACCCATATAAAATTTATAAACAAACAAACAAAACTAATAAAATGTAAAGACAGAAAATGTGCTTAGTTATAAATAAATAATTTAATATAAAAATAGATATTATAATAACTTCATAAAATATAAATAAAATGAGAAATTAAATGGTGTTTAATTACTATGGGTTGCATTTAATATCAATCAGTGCGTTTACATGGACAACAATAATCCACTATTGACCCGATTAATACAATACTCTGATTAAGAAACTACCATGTAAACAGCAATTATTAATTACCTTAATCCGATTAAGGTCATACTCGAAGTAAACTCAACCCTCGGGCGCGCACCGCGTTAAAGATGGGTTTATATTGGACATTCGCTGTACATTCGAGCTTCTCTCTTCTATTTCTCAAGAAATAAACACACAAAAAGAACATAATGTGTATTGTCTTAATAATGTGTATTGCGTGGACATAGAACCAATACGACTGAATATATTTTTCAATTTTCTCCCGTTAAAGGCTTTGGGAAACGCAGCTCATAAGCGCCTTATTTTAATTGAGTCAGTAAGGGACAGTCTAAAAAAGTGGATAACCTGGGCAACTCTATAAGATTCTACTAAGTTTATAGTCGTCTACTTAACAGGATATCTAACTTATTGCAGTGTTAGGATACAGTATGGATAAAGAATTTTTTATAGCATATATATTATTAATGATCTACCTTTATATTACACATATAAACTTATATGTGTGCCATATAAAAATCTTATTCAGTTGCCCAGGTCATGCACCTTTTAGACGGTCCCTTACTGACTCCAATACTATAAGGCGCTGATGAGCTGCGCTTCCCCGCTTCCGCGGGTTTTAACGGGAGAGAATTGAAAAATATATTCAGTTGTATTGGTTCTATGTCCAGTCAATACACATTATTAAGACAATACACATTATGTTCTTTTTGTGTGTTTATTTCTTGAGAAATAGAAGAGAGAAGCTTGAATGACCAATATAAACCCAATTTTAACGCGGTGCGCGCGGATTGCAAAACCGAGGGTACGGATTACACATGCTGTATTTTTTTTAAATTACCTGACACTAGGAGGGCTCCGAAGTATACGGTACCATAAGAAGACGTATATCCATACGTGAAATTCTGGAGGTACGTCGGAGGGCGTGGCGCGGTGACGTAATGACGTGCTGTTAATCGGACTATGTTTTATTAACATGTAAAACATACATGAAAGGAGTATTCTAAAAGCGACTCATGTAAACACCTTAATCACAATATATTGTCTTAATCAGAGTAAGATCAATAATTAGATTAATGCTATCCATGTAAACGTAGTCTTGTTTACAAGGTGGAACAGGTTAACGGTTGTTGTTTTTTACATACAGTCTAAAATTTACTGAAAATTTTACATTTAGTTTATCAGAAGGTAAATTCGTTTGTCACAGCTCACACTATGTTCCTGAAGTCTGTCATAATTGACCAACTCAAGTTTTCTCATGCCTACTTGTGTGTTATACTGTGGCACATTAACGTTACCATCTCTAAAAAAAACTAAGCTTCAACTGTGCTCCTAAATTTTTGTAATTGTTACCGTAGAGTCCTGGCTCCCGAGCACACAGTAGGCTACTTGTGCTACTGAATATAAAACTATAAAATATAAGTGGAGCCATAATATAAATCAGCATAGCCATATTCGGAAGGATATCTGGTTACAACTTACCATTTTCCAAAGAGGATGCTGTAAAATATAGACTGCAAAGTGTGAAATAATTACTGGCAGTAGCTCGCTCTTGCTAATCGCTTGGGGTGCAAGTGATGTTCAATGCTTCCCCCACATTGTGATGTAATGTTCTACGATTCTAAAAGGGTTCTATTCCATCATTCCGGAATGTATGTTTCCATAGCACCAGACAAATCACACAATGTGCTAAGAATTTAATGTATCAGATATTTCTTATACCGCTAGTTATGAGGGGCTCAGCCCTAAGAGGCCTCAGACAGTTTTTTTTTTTTTTTCAAGCTGTTTAAGTGCTTTAAAGTAATTTGACATTGGTGTCATGGTTTAATCATGGCTAACACATCTGAGTGAATCTCATGATTAGCTGATTTCAAAGAGCAACAGTGTGAATTCAATTCATCAAGTGAAGTTATGTTTTTGGCTTTCTTCCGTCCTGATGATTCCTGGACAGGAAAGATCTGCTCATCCACCACTCTTAACATTTTAAACACTGTACTTTTAACATCCTTGTTGAAAACACTGCCCCTGGGTTTGTCAAAATGGCTTAGTAAATAATAAATAATAAAAAAAAAAACGCTTAATTTCTTAATAGGACAGAATATACCTTGGTGGTGTACTCTGACAGGCAGTCTAAGTGTAATCATGTGTTTTATTAGATATGGACGACCTGATGAGGTCAGCCTCACTGCTTGTCCTGTCTAAAATGAACAAAATGACAGAAAGACAAATCAATTATACAGTATGTATAAACGAGAACTAATATATAAATGTCCAAATCTTTTTTTTTTTTCTTTTTTTTTTGAGTACATGAAAGCTATGTTGTCTCACTTTGGCTATTTTCTCATTTAGTATTTTTGCACACTTCCTGTAAATGAGGAAGCTTGTAACCATTTAAGGCTTTAAAGGCTGATTGGCTCAATTTATTTCCTTCAATGAGGCTAAAACTGTACACTTGACTACATATTAATAGAAAAATTATTGTCCTTTCCATAGGAACACCTGTACACCTATTCACTACTCATTCATTTTGTTTGTCTTTAACAGTGGGACCTAAGTCTCTCGAAATATCAACCAGGCCTTGGTCATTGGTCACAGAGATGGTAGAGGATATATCCATACCAGTTTTTAAAACACAATTAAAATCCCCCTTGCAGTATTCAATAAACAGTAACACTACATGAGAAATAAAATGTGGGTTATCTTCATTTGGTGTGTATATGTTTAAAATGAAAGGCACCAATGATAAATCGATCAGTCACATTGTGCTTGAATTCCAGAATTTGAATTTAAAAGTTCAGAACCTTCTTATGTCATAATAGTTAATAATAATAATAATAGAACAGAGAACATCTTAATGATATGTTCACTGGACCCATTCATAGTCTTTATGAAGACACCGAAAGTTATCAGCCATTATTGTTTACATTGTGTTAATTGAAGCATAAAAAAATGCTTGCGCGGGCTCTGATCTTTCTGTCGTGGGTATTCACAGTAATACAGGGGTGAACTTATACTAATTTATTCAATTGAGCATCATGAACATCACTTAAATACTGAAAACTCACAGAATATACATTATACATCAATCTCAACTTGAATATTATTAATTACTAATATTATGATTATTATATCATTATATTAATATTAGAGCAATTACTAATGAGATATGTTGAAGAAATTTGACAGTAAGTTAACAATGAAATTCACTCAGCTGGGCGTCCACCATTACTCAAAGCCTATAGGCTGATTTCGGTAAATTGACTGGACTGTGATCATTTTTCCATAGCATGGCTTTATTTTAAATGGAAAATTCTGTGACCCTGATCTTTCTATCCTCCAAGTACATTTATGAGATCATTCTTCAATGCTCAATCAACAGCCGTGGATGCACAACTCCAGAAATACAGTTTTGTGACTCTGATCGTTTTTTCATTGTGGTCTTCAATTGTAACATATTGTCCAAATACTGCACCAGTGACCAGGATGTATCTATCCTCAAGGTCCTGTTCCTAGTATTCCAGAACAAATGGAATATTTTTGTGTATTAGTATAGTGGTGCCTCTTCTATTTGAACTGTATGAGGATGAATAGATTTGATCAACAGTTTTAGTCTTGTTCAAGTTGCAAGTGTTCATAGTGTCTGTATGGTGCCACAAAACCTTTTTCTAAGTGACCCCAGTATTTCTACAGCTACTCAGGAGTTGTCCCAATAACCTCCAACTTGCAATGTCCATCTCCAAATCTGACCCATGGGTGAAGGGAACATCCACGTTCGAAAATAATTTAGTCTGAAAACATACGCACAACGTCCACTTTAATAGGAACACTTGTACAGTGCATTCATGCAGTTGTCGAATCAGCCAATCATGTGGCAGCAGTGCCATGCAAAACATCCAACTGGTCTGAGCTGTCAGGAAGTCTATAGTAACTCAAATAACCACTATTTACAATCATCGTGAGCAAAAAAATAAGTTAAAGTAAAATAAATGCAGTAACTGCTGATGCCACTAGATGGCGTTTACCTCTTTTTTTTGAGAACACATGGTCTAATCACGTTTAGCAGATTTTCACCTTCAGAGAGTGCAGACCTACCGATTAACCTGCTGATTAATCAATTCAAAGCAAATCATTTAAAGTGTAAAAAAATCTGAGAAGCATGTTTAAAGTGTTTATTTTCAGAGGAGTTGTCTGTCTTTGAGTATTTCGCTTCAGACAACTCTGGTGGGTTTGTTTTATCTGAGTTCAATTTTAAAGTATATAATCCCTGCTTTAATGGTTATAATGGCAATTTTAATGGTATTAATGGAAACTGTTAATGGTCTCTGTGGGTCTCTACTGGCAATTTGTCACCTTCTGTTGGTTGCATGTTATGTCTAGTGGACACCATTAAGGACCAGTAATGGTTAGCTGATGGTTTGTAATGGTATTTGCAGTGGAAACCATTAGAATTTCTGTAATAGTTTATATTGTAGTTTTTTTGTTTGTTTGTTTGTTTGTTGTTGCTTTTTAGCAGGTTTGTGCCTAATTTACATTTGTTAATTTAACGACATGGGCCACTAATAATTTGTTTTGGTTTCTGTCCTGTCTCTGCCCCTTTTATGTTATTGCTTCTTTCCTAATGTCTCAGCTGTTTCGTGTTATGCCCTTTGATTATGTTTTATGTTTAAACCCCTTGTGTGTCTTTGTTCTTGAAGTACTGTGTACTTGAAGTATTGTATTTCTGTGTTTTGCCAGCAGTGCGTTACCACGCCTTAGTTCGGTGTTCTCGTTTCTGGCTCATTGATCTTGTTTCCAGTTTCTTGGTTTTTGTGTTCTGCCTTTGCCCTGTCTACCCTGTTTGCCGATATCCTGACCCCTCGCTTGTTTTGACCTTGAACTTGCCTTACTATTTGGATTTGTCTGCCTGCCTCTCTTCATTAAAAGCTTTAACTGCACTTGCATCCATCTCCAATCCCTGTTTACATGACAGATTGTATGTTTTGTATCTTATTCTGCACACACACTGGGGAATTATTTTTTTAAAATACAGTGTTGTCTTTTTCCAATACCTGTTTTAAGTGCTGTGCCCAGCTGATTTAATTAAAATGCATAGATTTTTAAAAATCAAGTACACCACACAGTGGGGTGGCTGCATAAACCTGGGAGAGAAGGTGTCACATCAGAATATGAATATGCCTTTTAGCAGTACTATCAGATACTTAGGGAAACTACATGAAATTCCTTAGGGTGATGCAAATCCGTGTTGTAACAAAAGTCAGTGTAGTTAAAAATATTTCCATGATGATCTATCATATCAATCACAGAATAAACCATTTTTCATAGAATAAAGATTTATTACGGTGTGCAATAAAACAATTATTCCAAATAGAAGTTTTGTGAGGGCTGAAATTGGGTGAATATGCCAGCTTCCAACATACTGCTGATGGAAGTTGGATCATTTCAAAGGCAGCTTTGAAATTTCAAAAACACACTTCAACAAAAATTCCATACCTCCCTGTTTCTCAAACACTGAAGACGAGATAGTGAACCGTCTCAATGATCTCAACCACTGAATAATGAGCTCCATTCATTATTTCTAAATCGGTTACATTTGAACCCCCATCTTCATAATTGCGTCCCAGATCATTTTTGTTTACATAGTGAGATTTATTTTTCCAAATGAAATTAAAGCTAGCATTGACGAGTTTTTTTTTAATAAGATGAGATGGGATAGCTGAAGAAGAGGCAGTAAATGAAACTGAAGAGTAGTTCCACTTTAGTCAACAGAATTCTTCCAAATACTGTTATATCTCTTTGTATCCAATTATTGAGCATAGTTTTGGCTTTAAGGAGTTTGTTCTTTCTTGAATACTCTGATCGTTGTCCCTTGTAATAGTTACACCCAAATATTTTACACACGTTTTGATAGGGATATTATACAAGGAACTGAAGACACAACCATGAATTGCTATTGACACGCATTTATTTATATTTAAATATTAAGCAGATGCTCATTAAAAAAAAGTGCAGTTTCATCAGCTAATTGACTACTTCCAATCTGTTTAGCGAAAACACTTAGCTTCTCAACATTACTGTCCTTATTAACCAAAATGGCAAGCATTTCTGCTGCTAAAATAAATAAGAAAGGGGAAATAGGACATCCTTGTATTATTACTTGTAAAATATTAAGTCTCTGGGATGTTCCATGTGACAGTGAGACAGAGCTGTTCAAATTTTTGTATAACACTTTTATAAAGGAGGATAATTTTTTTCCAAAGCCACATTTGCAAGTGATTAGAGAATGAAAGCATACTCAATTACATCAAACACCTTTTTAAAATCCAGGAACAAGATGTAACCATCATCTGCAATCCATTCATGGTAATCTGTGATGTCTAATACTAGTCTAATGTTATTATGTTTTGATTTACCTTTCATAAAACTAGATGGTGATTTACTAATTATTTGGGCTAAACCTATCTTGAGCCTATTGGCAAATATAAGTATTAAGAGCTTATAATCACTGTAAAGTAAGGTAATGGGACGGAGGTTATTTATTTGCTTTGTGTCTTTGCCTGGTTTGGGTATAAGAACAATTAATCCTTGCGTCATAGTGGAAGTTAGGGAATTATCACGAATACTTTCAAGAAAGCCTTGCAACAGAAAAGGTGCATTCACACATAGGGGTGCAAAAATGGGGTATGCAGCATATGCTGTGCAAAGGGGGGACGCCATTGTGCCAAAATCATTCTTTGAAAATCTTTCATTTTTATTTAACTTTTGAAACATTTTTTATTTAACTTTTGTTTAGCATTTTAGATGAGTTCAAAACTGTATTTTAGTATATCAAGTGATATAATATCAATATCTCCGGCATTGCTCTAAGTCTGTCACAGACACAGTCTCATGACCAAAATGGATCGAGGAGGGAAGCGTCCTGGGCCGCAAAACAGAAAAAGAAAAATGGGGAATGAAAAAACAGTCACTCAAAAAAATGAAAAACTTGCGGTATGGTTGTGAATGTGCGTTCGATTTACATTCGAGAGAAACTGAGGAGATTGTTAAAATTGAGCCTCCCGACCAAACACAACCTGGTTATTGGGCTTTTCGCCTCTTCCTCTGTTAATGCAGACGAGCATGTTATGGACGGTGGCCGAGAAGTGCAAAACAAATCACAAATATGAAAACCAAATAACAAGTCCAAAAACAAAACAGTACCATGGGAAGTACCGTGGTAATTCCACCACATATGCCAGCTTGGCAGTTGTGGACCACATGACCATGTCCTTCCAGAGAGTTGTAATTAACATGTCTGGGGGAAAACACAAGCTTTTTATCCAAATCCACGTCCATTTTCCAATCTCGGGCAATCTGTAGAATGCGTGCATCAGTTAACGCTGCGTGGTTCTCTGGAGGTTGGCCTGCCGTTAAAAATAGTATAACGTGGACATTTCTTTTTGCTATTTGTTATAAATGCAATGTTTTCATTGATTATACATGCAGTGTTTACTTTTGGGGGGTAATCCTGAACATATTTCAGTTCAGTCAAGTCATTTTCTGAACTGTGTAGTAGAAAATGTCATGCTGACCTCATTTCAGGCCACCACACAGATATGATAGTGACAGACCTTTCTAAATAACCTTTTGAGTTTATATAACTGGACTCATCCATTCAGAATCCTGGTTTTGAATGCAGGTCTGTGCTGGCGTCACTGACCAATCAGAGCAGGGCAGATCGCTGAGGGCGTGGCTTTGGACTAGAGTGGTTGTTATTTTTAGCTCGGGGTCTTTCCGATCCCGCAGTGATCCTCCTCCAGTCCGCGTTTTCCTCTCTCTCTCTCTCTCTTTCTCTCTCTCCCTCTCTCTCTCTCTCTCTGGTCGTCAATGCCCGAGCGCCGGTGCTGAGCTCTGCGTCCATTTTCCCCCTTCCTTCCATGCATTTAAGAAACATTGAAGAAACACACAACCCTGGAAAAGAGAAGAAGAAAACCTCAGGGATTCAAAGCGCACTGGATGTTTTGTTTTTTGTTTGTTTTTACTTCAAGGTACGACGACGCTTTTTTTTAATTACATTTTTTTTTGAGCGATGGGTTAGGACGGATTTGAACAGGATGGCAAAATAACCGGGCTCCTTCTGCACATCTGCACGTCCGGAGAGGGTGAGATTAAGCTTCATCCTCCCCCTGAATACACACTTCTGTCATCAAAGGTTTTTATGATCCATATAGTTAGACAAAAAGAATCCATTGCATTTGCCATGTGTAGAAATGAAGCATGGGTGTAAGGATGGATTTAAGCATGGGTTTCATGCTCATGAATTCCAGTTTTGTTGCCTTAACCAATTCCTCATTCTCTCCATCTATTATCCATCTATTATCACTATTATTATTACTAGCTGGAGACAGTAATACTCGCCAGAAATTCTTGTTCTTTGTGTTTTGCTCCAAATTGGAGCCTTGAATATTGTGTATGCATTTCAGTTGTTTTTTTTATTTTTAAAAAAAATTTTTTTAAAGAAAAAAGATGCTCTTTAATAATAGGCCTCTATTCTAGCAGATTACGCACGTGCACATGAATTTACCCGGAATAATAACTGTGCACTGATTAAACCTGACTTTTCGTGTGTGTGCGCGTGTGTGCGTGTGTGTGTTGTAGCGTGTGTGTGTGTGTGTGTGTGTGTGTGTGTGTGTGTGAATATGGCTGCTCCGCTCGCGCACCGGGGCCTGGCCGACATGCCGGACCTGAGCCACCTCACCGACGAAGAGAGGAGGATCATCCTCGACGTCATGGACCGCCAGAAAAGAGAAGAGGAGAAGGAACAGTCCATGCTGAAGTAAGACAAGCGTAAAAAAGGGATTCTCGACCTCTTCCAATGCACTGTTTTTTTTTTTTGTTTTTTTTTTTAATCCTAAGAGTGTGCTGAATAGGCTGTGTGAGAGAAGCTCACGCTTTTTTTTTTTTTTTTCTAACGCACTTCCTGGATTGATCAACCTGCATCCTGACTGCCGGGTCGACACAGACGCCATATTTTTTGATCCCTTTGTACGTTTAAATCAGATTGGCTTGTAATATGTGTTGCTGCAGATCCAGGTAGAACTGAGCAGCAGCTGGGTGTGCTTTCAGCACCACGGAGCTGTCCATGTACTAAGTCTATTAGCTCGGTTTCTCAGTCCTACTGTAGCACAACTGCACATCTGTCTCTCCTAACACACCCGAAATATTCAAATATTCAGGTCAATAACAAGTCCTACAGGGTGTGTTAAGGTGTGTTAGAGCATTACTTGTATGTTTACACCTGGTCGATTCATGCATTTTTAATCTTTGGATTGTATCACGTTTACATTTAGTCATTTGGTGTGACTTGCAGTTAAGCTGAGCATATGAGGGTCGAGGGGGCAAGGTGACGCAGCATGTCGCCTTATTGCCTCACAGCTCCAGAGTCCCGGTTTCAATCCTGAGAATATAAGACAGACAGGAACCCAAGCTTAAATTCAGATCGAATCAGAAACTCCAGAACTGTGAGGTGCCAGTGCTACACCCTGCGTTATCATGCCAGACTATGCCATTTTTAATTTCCTTTTGGAGGTCATAGTCCAGGTGCCTTCTGTTGTATTGTGTTGTTTTGTATTGGGGGATTTTTTTTTTGTTGTTCTCAAACATGGCTTGGAGATTAATATATTATTACCCTTGTAAACATCTGGGTCAAATATACAGCGTCCCAGACGTCCTGATTTCCTGGAACTGCCTGCATCCTGGCATTTAAAACTGACTCTGTCAGAGCAGGTGTAAATTCATAATGCACTTAGAATCCTGATACTCAAGACGCATGAACTGTCTGACCAGGTGTAAACAACGGTGAAAAGTTCAGGATTTGACCTCATTTCTACACCTTAGAGGATACATTTACACTGTAGACCTACTTTCTCCTGCTCTAATACATCAATTTCAACTCATCACGTCATTAACAAGCTCATCGTGATGTTCTAATCGGTGATTTAGAACAGGCGAGTTACTAAATTATACCGTGTAAGGTTACTGCATGAGTAGGATTGAGTAACACTGGAGCAGTCGCTCAAGCAGTACTTTAGTCACCCGCTAATTTCTTTTATGGAATCTTTTGTGCAATATGTTAGTATAAAGTGAAGATATGGATGAGCCATTTGTCACCATGGGGGCTTGCTGAATAAGATAACATTTTATAATTAATATTATCCAACACTATAATATAATAGATTTGAATATAACCTGACACAAACTGCAGTGTATATACACTATGATTTTAAATACTTGGCTTTGCTCTGGTTTAAACACGCTCTACCCTGGATTTATGGACCATCTACAAAGCTGTTCATGATATGGTTCTGATTATGGAGTTTGTATGTTTATATATGTCTTAGGAGTGCTCTCAAAGCTCAGGCCTGTTGATTAAAAAAACAAACAAACAAACATACAAGGTCAGTTTCCGAAGCTGAAGACTAGCTATTCATCTGTTAGGTTATGGATCATGTTCAGAATAGTTTCCAAAACTTGATGTATCTGAGCTCACACTCTGAGCTCATCTGTACCAGGATTTGTTTGGTTTAGCATTCAGAACCTATTGCAATAACTTTTTTTTTTTATTTACAGCAGAGCCATCAAGGGGCCTGCGTAATCACGGTTTCCCGTACTGAGTTAAATATTAACGCTGTGTGTGTGGCAGCAGAGCAGACCTATGGTTGAAGTGACTCATCGACTTAAAGCCTCAGCCACCGCAGTGTCGCTGTGTGAATCATCCATACGCGCATATACACACTTCTACGCCATTAAGCTATTTATTGAGAATGAGCGCGTGAGAGAGATACACAGTGAGAGAGAGAGAGAGAGAGTGGGAGTGGGAGAGGGAGGAAGAGAGCGTTTAGCATTCGGATGACACAGATGTCAATCATCGATGCTTAGCACCACTACAAGCACCGGCTCAAGCATATTGTGTGTACGCATTGGTGTAGAGTTACAGGACAACTCTGCGGCTTGGTAACTCCCAACTACTATGCAGACTCATATGTTCTCTTTGTCATTGGCCTGCTGTTGGGTTGGGTTAGTCATGAGCTTTAACTCAGAGTAAGCTATTCACGTAACATTGTAAAGTACTGCAGAAGCAGTAGGCTAATTTTGACCATGCTGGTATTTAATAATAATAATAATAATAATAATAATAAATATGACTACTTGACCTGCTGCTGCTTTGCTCCTGAATAATTCTAAGTGAGTATCTTATTTCATGTTAAAAACCATTTATCAAGTCATCTTTACTGATGACTTAAAGTATTTCATAAATAGTCCAGACCCACCAATCATTCCACCAATCGAACTTTTCCTACAGTGCTATTAAATTCTTGAATCTGATTCTTCAATCAAGAAGGTGTTGATTCATTTTAGTTTATAAGAGCATTAATTCAAATCACAGGTTTATATTAATGCTCTTGTTCTAATATGTTATTGTTTCTATGGTAGCAGGTCATTCACAGAGACTTGTATAGGAGACACTCCATATAATCTAAGAATAATAATAAAAAACTAATGAATTAAAATCGTTATGGATTGAGTCTCCAGTGTCAGCGCTTTGTAACAGTGAATAAAATTTCCTCTCTTGAAATGTCAGGACAGAGAAGATTTTACTCTGTAAACATGGCTTTTTTTCTTTTCTTTTTTTTTTTTTTTTTTTTTTTTTTTTTTTTTTAGAAAATAATCTAGGCTGGCGAGGGAAGGATTTTAAATTCTTTTTTACATAGCTGCTATAACCTGGCACTAAGTTGTCTCGCAGATGTTCCACAACATTAAATGTAACTATAATTTTGTACAGCATGTACAACTTTAACGAATAAAAAGTGTTTTATTCCTTACTTATTGTGATTCTGGCTCAGCACGATAACTTTTTTTTTTTTTTTTAAAGAGGTAGCACTGCATTGTAGCATTGAGATAAAAAGTCCATGTTAATCTTAAATCTTAAAAAGTCACTTCAAGAAACATTATTTGATGTTAATTTTGTGAAATGCAAATATATTGTTTGTCTTGTTATTTATTTATTTATTTATCTTGACATAAAACAGATAATTGCCAAAAAAAGCCTTGGCTTCCTATCCAACATCAGGAGTAAAACATGAACTTTGCCTCAAACAGGCATGCCTTAGCTACTCCGTGTTACACCTGGAAGACTTGTTGCTAATGTTAGCGCTGGTATTAGTAGAGACTTTTATTTATTTGATTAATGAGCCTTTGATGATTCCGTATCTAGGTGTATCAGCGTCATGAAATTTGTTTACTGTTCTGTATTTGTGAATGTTCTGTATTTTGTATGGGTGCAACTGTGGTCTTTTTTGGATAATAAATTTCTCTCAGTATGTGCATCATATAAAATACAATACCATATACAACATATGCAATACAATATATATACAACCATAATACAATCGTAATTATACTTGGTTATGCTATTTTCCATACCTCTGTAACCAGAAAAAAGATACTCCAGATAGAGAACCCACACACACACACAAACAGGCTGTAGTCCAACCTGAGGAATCCTGGGAGAGCGGAGGCAGGAAGAACCCTCAGTGTTTGCCAACTTACTGTCATCTCGCTGGAAAAGCCACAAAGAGAAAGATAATAACTCAGCGGAAGCTAGACAGAGAGGAAAACACTGGGGCAGTGTGAGAGGATGATGGGTGTGATGGTGATCATAGCAAAAATATATTCTATGCAATGTTGCAGTGTCAGAAGTAATGCAGAGAACAACTAGATTTGCATTTCCTGAAGGAAATACTACAATGTGCACCTGAGCGCTGTGTGTATGTGTGTGTGTGTGTGTGTGTGTGTGTTTAAAGCAGAGCTGCTGAATGGAAAGGCCGTTGTGACATCATCAGTTTATTTTTTATATTTTTATCAGCGCTCAGTATAAAAGCCTTCTTCTCTGATGGTATGGGGGTGCATTAGTGCCTATGGAATGGTCAGCTTGCACATCTGGAAAGGTACCATCAATGGTGAAAAGTATATACAGGTTTTAGAGCAAAATATGTTTCCATCCAGATTCCATCCCATCTTTACTTCTGAGAGGCTCTGCCTCTGTACTATACTCTTTTTTTTTTTTATACCCAATCATGTTACTGATCTGTTGCCAATTAACCTAATTAGTTGCACAATCTTCCTCCAGCTGTTTCTTTTTAGTAACACTTACTTTTCCAGGCTTTTGTTGCCCCCATCCCAAATTTTTTGAGACGTGTTCCGGCCATCAAATTCAAAATTACATTTGCTCAGTTTAAACATTTGATATGTTTTCTGTGTTCAATTGTGAATAATGTATGGGCTTATGAGATTTGCAAATCATTGCATTCTGTTTTTATTTACATTTTACACAGCGTCCCAACTTTTTTGGAATTGGGGTTGTATATACATGTATATATTCATAAATTTGATCAAAACCATAATTAGATTTGCTGAAACGCTCTTTAAAACGGTAATAATAATAAGAACAAGACAAAGAAGACAAATAAAAATAAGAATAATAAAAAGGGGTATGATAAATAAAACACACTGCTTGTTTTACAGTTGTTGCTGTTTACAGTGGATAACAACAACAACAATAATAATAGTAATAATTATCATAAACAGTAACAAGCATAACCACAATAATATTGATGATTAAAAAAGTATCAACAACAAAAACCAGAAGAGGTAGCAGGAGAAGTCTGATAAATACAAAATACAGTACAGTCCAGTTGTTGCTGTTTTACTGTGGATAACAACAACAATAACAACAACAATAATAATAATAAGATGATGATGATGATGATGATAGTAAGAGTGAGGAAGAAACATCTGTAGGACTGAACAAGACAAAACAACATGGAGGTCGTTGTTAGTTGGGTTAATGCCTTATGAGTGATGTGTTTGTCTTGAAGCCTCCATAGGCATAGATTTTCCTCTACACCCATGATCAACAGGTTCCAAAGGCCATCCGCTGAGCACACACCGCCTCATGAACAGTGTGTAACAGTGTGCTGCTAAAGTTTAATCTAGGCTCAGATCTATATGTACACAAGTGAAAGATCAGGAGACAACGGGTGCTTATTTGCTGACCGAATTAGCTTATCTGCTGCGGTTTCTCCACGTGCAGTGTTTTGTAAGCCTGTTGGGCAGCTGCTTGGGTTCAGAAGCAAGGGAGGTGGAGGTATTGTGTTACAGAGATCGTTTAACCAAACATGGCTAATGTGGGTATCAGTGAATGTAAACTATAGTGCCTGAAAGTAGGCTTTGTAAGTAAGGCTTCCGCTTGCCTCTGAGCACTGGTGTTAAATCGGATGTAGTAGTTGAGCAAATAGTGCTGTATAATGTGTTCCATGCATGTCCGTCCATGTTTTAATGTTTAATGTTGTAACTTAATAATGAGCAGTATAGTTTAATCGTTATTCTTTGTACTAGGAACTATTTGTAACCACACCAGATCACAAACCAACTGAGCACCTATGGGAGTTATATCTTAGACAGTGTTCTTCACCACCATCATCAAAACACCAACTGGAAGAACGATGTTCATCACTCCAGTACAGTTCCACTTCCTTTAATTTGTCGCCCATCTGTATGCTTTTTGTTGGGTAACACAGCAATATTTAGTGGAGTTGTAGATAACAAGATAGTGTTTGCTCTAGTTCAACTGTCCTTATATATTATACCATAGTGTTGTTCGAATGCTTGATTCTGATTGGTCAGAAGATGCAGCAATGTTTATATTAATGCTCTCGTTCTAAGAAGCGATCTTTTCTATAGTAATGAGAAAGACATGGGAAAGTGTTCTGGATGGAAGGCTTTGTGGTTTCTTGGTCACATGACAAGCTGTGTTATATTTTGTCTTTTTAACTTGCTGAGGACACGACTCTATAGCTGTTATAACATAAGGGATAACAGGAAGTAAGTTGTTTCGAGGACGTTCCACAACATTAAATGTAGCTTTAAACAGATAAAGAATATGATGTGTTGTTCTGTATTTAATAATAATTGTATTCGTAAGCAAATCGCTGTAGTAAAAATAAGTGAAAGTGTAACAATTTAAAGTTAATTTAATGCTATTATTAATTATATTATCAGCAGTGACCTGAGTTGGAAATATTTACAGGAATTTCAGAGTTTATTTTTCTGATATTTGATATTTCTCACTTTTGCTATAATGACAGCACATATGAGCTGGCATGGACTCCACAAGTTTGTAAAAACTCTTGATTTGTGTTATATCGAATCCATCGGCGTGTCATCTGAACACATGCTATAATGGAAGGGATAAGATTCAAGGAAAACTTGACCATTTGTGCTCAGCAGTTAACATGGTCAGTATGACAAATTGCTTACATTTAAATAGGGACCGAGAAATTGTGCAGAATCTTGAATATTAAATATTCAGACTGCTGGAAACAAAGCATTAGGGCCATTTAGCAACTACGGATAGAGCAGACCAGCGCAGCACAGAGCGTCCCGTGTTCGGGACAGCACTCCTGTTACATAAGAGCATTGAAGCATGGACAGAGACAGCCAAAGAACATGAGCATTTAGTAGCCATGTGAAAATATAATACCAACAGTGGGGCTGTAGATGAACGAGTCAGCGCCTTCCCTAGTCTGATCAAACATTAACTCACTTCTGAGCAGTTTTAATAGAATACTCTACACAGACGGTTGATATAAAAATATAATAATCTTGTTTTTTAATCACATTATTAATATATTATTAATGCATTATTATTTTAGAAATTATTATTTTATAAATAAACTGTGTGGGAAGCTCATTGGAAGTTAAACTATATTTTCAGTGCTATTTCCCCACCAAATATTCACAGACAGGTAATGTGATAATTATTTTTGTGATATATTTCCCACTCTAAAAATAAAAAAAAAGGGGTGTATGTAACCCAATTGGTCATTTCTGTAACCCTGGACCTGTGTAGAACTCACGTCTCAGCAGTAAACTTGTTTGTTTAGTGAGCTTGTGCTTTAATTATAACTGTTAAAATTAGCCTCGCCCTTATATTGAACTGGGTATAGCTAACTTTAATGGTGATAGATGATGTTATATAAAGCCTGATACACTGGATATCTAACTTGAGTACATTCAAGTAACGTTGCTAGCTATCAATAAATTACGATATTGCTGTGAGGAGTTAGAGAACAAAGACTAGCAAACTGGTCTGATTAGGGGAAAAACAGACTAATGTTAGCTAGATGATAGTTATATAGTATTATATAGTTATACAGAATATTTATTAAGAGAAGAATTTATATATATATATATATATATATATATATATATATATATATATATATATATAAGGCTTTTGGAGTATAGCTATGGATTTTGATGTGGTAGATAGAAATCAGCTTAAAAATGCTTGAGTATGCCTTTAAATTATTATTATTATTATTTTTACTATTTATTGATCTATCTATTGCTTTGTTTGTTTATTGATTGATTGTTTGATTGACTGGCAAATGCTATTTGGACCTGGGTAAAAATAGGAATTGCTCCAGTTTGGTCATTGCCATTATAACAGGTAAACCTGTTATATAAGGATTTTATTTCCACAATGTAAATCATTTACATAACATTTAGTAGCTTTTTACTAAAGTTTCCTACATAACATTAGCTAGTTTGCTATTTCTAACCTGGCTACCGTTTTTAATATGCTACAATGACACCATATGCTAATTTGCATTAACTAGCATGTTAGTGAACTAAGCTAGCTACTATCAGCAAATAGCTACTTCCAGAGAGATAACATTAGCTAAGCTCCTTTTCCTTTCTTAATTATGTTGTTATCATATTAGTTTTTACATTGATTGTAATTATTTTTTTTTTGTCTTAGTTTTAGGAGGGCATTACACAGGCCACTAAATTGCTAGCTTTCTGTGTTATTCAAATTCCACACATGTATTTTGGAGCGAAAACCAAATAACAGTGAATGAATCCTCTAGGAAGTAGATCATACAGAAAAGTATTAAGACTTATGCTTTTTAATTATGAGTTTATAGTTATGATAACCAGATACATAGTTCTGAACAAGAGCTCACAATCAAGTACTATGATGATAATAGTCTGTGGAAAACTGTGGGGATTGGGGACATATAAGATCAGTTGTCCTAGGGTTATTTGCTTTGGTAAGAAGTCTCATGGGGGCAGTTCTGCAGCCACAGAAGGGTAATCTACATGATTTTTTTTGTGTTGCAACACCACCACTGCTGTTGATATCTGGTGATCCCACGATTTGACTGAACACTGGAAAGGAGCAGAGATTTGAGAAAGCAAGATGGTGGGTGTTTGAAGGTGGATTGTGGCTGCAGTTCCTTTTGAATTGGACAAACGTCTCTGTCATTGGTCAAGGATCATTATTAGTTGAAGCACAAGGGATGAGCTAGAAATCATCAAGAGTTCAGGTTCCAGGATATATTGAACGTTCTGAGAAAAATGGTTCCTAGAGGTTTCTTGGAATGGCTAAGGGTTGTAGCTTACTAAAAATGGAAAATTTTCTGAAAACAAAACCTTCTGTTTTAGGTTTTCAAATAGAATCCTAAAAGGAAAACCTGAAGAATGCGCTATAATTCTAGATTTAACTAGATTTAAAAATATCATGTTGCTTGCCACCAGTGGATTCAAATACAGGAAGGTACAATAAAAAGCTTCTTTAGTTCAGTGCCATCCCTAATGAGAGATCATAATCATTGCTCCATACAGAACCTTTTGGACCATGATTCTTTAGAGATTTTTTGTTTTTCCCTCGGTGAATGGAATAATCATTTCCCACCACAAACAGCTTTCCATATGCTAGTAACATTTGTAGTGAGAATTGTTTTTAGGTTCATGTTGCACCAACACTCCAAAGAACCTTTTCTGTCACCTTTATATTTTAAGAGTGTACTTCTAATTACTGAAACTAATAGTCTGGCATTGATTTCTCTTCACTAATCTATTTGTATTGATTTGTAATTTTATGATTAAGTGTGACTTTTATTTATTTTTATTTGAAACATTTTGCATTTGATCTTTTATTTCATATTGTATGATTGCTGGAAACAGTGATTTAAGGTAGCATCGTGGCACGATGTTACCGCTTTACAGCTCCAGGGTTTTGGGTTAATGTCTGTTTGGATTTTCTCTCAGTGTACATGTAGGTTTCTTTTGGGTTCTCTGGTTTCCTTCGAGTTCCCAATAAACATGCCAGTAGATACATTGCCTATGCTAAATTGTCTCTAGGTGTGAACGTGTGTGTGTGCCTTGTACCCAGTGTTCCCTCTGATAGACTTATATGCGGATCTCTGACCAGGATAAAGCAGTTACTAAAGTTTTACCTAAGTTTTCTTACAGCTGTGGGAAAAGGGTTCTTGCTTAAGACCCAGAAACTCACAACCTTCCCTTATTCAGTGTTAGAGCCTTGCACTCCAGGGAAGGATTTCTGCATTTAGGAATCAGGCAAACATTGTCTGAGCTAAAAGGGGAATTTGTTGTCTTTTAAATACTAGATCCATAAAGTTAAACCTCATGTCTTTTTATTCCTCTACAGTTTTGTTAGGTTTGACACCCACATTCGGTTTCTTTACTGCATCACCTAGGTGTTATCTCAGTACAAGCCACAAGGCAGCTTATGAATAGTGCTCAATGCAATCACATCAGAAAAATCCAATGCCCAAATCTGTAGAATTGTTAACATACAGTAGCTCTCCAAATACCACATGCATTAAGTTAATGTTTCTTCTTAAGTAGAAAAGCCGTTGTGCTTATGATGTAATGCTGCTGGTCCACATGGATTATGAGCTCCGCTGGTAAACGAAAGCATGAGGAGATAATGCGTTAGAGTTCAGGCACAGTGTACATTATAGGTTTTAAAAAGTAGTTTCTGTGGTGTGTGTGCGCACTCATATGAATGGACATAGTCGGTGAATATGTGACACTTCATATAAAAAAAACCATAATGAACTTTCTTTTACTTTCACACTATGTGTTGTTACCCAGATGAGGACGGGTTCCCTTCTGAGTCTGGTTCCTCTCAAGGTTTATTCCTCACATCATCTTTTTCCTCACCACCGTCGCCACCTAATTGCTCATTAAGGATAAATTCACATACTTAAAATCTGTATCCTGTGTTTATATGTTTCTGTAAAGCTGCTTTGAGACAATGTCCATTATTAAAAGAGCTATACAATAAAATTGAATTGAATTGAATTGAATTGAATCCCACATTCGTTACACAGTGTGAATTCTGCTATCAGCTGGGATAGCTGATTTGAAATACTGTATTCTTTGAGTGTCAATGGAAGATTTTAGTGTTCACTGTAGCAGTCTTATCGTGTCCCAGAATTCCAGCGATCTTAGCATCAAATGCCAACAAAGTTGGATAATTTTCCTAGTTCCTACATGATTGTAAGTTGTCATTTTCCCAAGTCCTAGTGCTGAGAAATAGGGATTCGAGTTAGGTACTCTGACAAGATGTAGGTGAAGACTTGCTCATTATTAACCTGGTTAAAAACCTAAAGAAAAATGAATAATTGGGATCAACCTTAACTCTTGCCGTAATAAACACGCCTTTCTTACCCAACCTAACATGAGCAATTTTGTGACTTTATGTGCAGTAAATTATTGCAATTTTATTTATGCGCATTCTGCAGCAGAGCTTTGAGATAAACCTAATATGACCAATTTCTGAAACTCAGATCTACATTATATCTATACAGAGAGGCATTCTGTTTATTTTTACATGATGGATAAGTTTAATGCTAACATTTACTGCTGGAAAAAAAAAAAGACCAGCAAATTAAATTTGAGTGTTTTAACACAGGATTTACAATGGGGTGTGATGTTAGAGGGATCAAACCAACCGGAGTGTGTGATGAGGCTCGACGCAAAGCAGTTACCATCCCAAAGTGGAATATTTTCTTATAAAATTACGCCCTGAATTTACGGCTGGGTGACCAAAAAAAAAATTAAAAATCTAGAGTCTTGATTACAATTTTGTTTTTGTTCTTAAATAATGCAACTGAAAAATTTAAAAAAGTTTTTTTTAAAAATTTCTTTTATTAAACGTACAATCTCAATTAGAACATGTCTTAAAACATTCATTCGAATGAACCGAATTAATCGTGAAAATCACCCAGAACGCCCTAAAGTTAATTATTCCTCTTACACAGAAGTGATCCAGAGTGTCCATGAAACAAGTTTACTAAGACAAATTGTTGATGTTTTGTTACTGAGGACCTGCAAAGTACAAACCTCCTCTGTTCTGAAGCGTCTGCTGAGGAGGAAAACTCCATTACTGTTACGAAGCAGTGAAACTAAACCTTCTGACCAATCAGAATCGAGAATTCAGGAGCACTGTGATATAAAATACATCCATGAAGCTGATATAAAGACAGCACACAATGCATACTCATGCTCTACATGTAGACGCATTCCTGTAGGACATTGTCTGACCATCGTCCATGATTTCTACTCTGTGCTCTAATTCCCTTTTGCTTGCTTGCTTGCTTAGTAGGGAGAGAGCGAGGAAGGGAGGGAGCACATCTGCTTGATTGATGGCAGTGATGTGGAGTAGAATGGCTGCTGATTGGCACGCATGATGTGAAGTTAGTTAAGCTCTGGCCTGTAGTACTGAGACCTGAACACATGCATATGGAGTTCTGCCAGGAATCATTTGGATTGCCCTTTCTGTAAAGAGTAATGGCTTTTTTTTTTTAGGCTTTTATAGAGTGAAACCTTTTTGTGTGCTAGCGTGAGTGTGTGTGTGTGTATATATATGTGTGTGTGTGTAGGTCAGTGGTTCTGCTGGTATTCAAGCAACGCCTGATCTCAACCATATAGCCGTGTAAGCATGTCTAGATTTCAATCTAATGGTCAACATGTTTCTGCATTAAACATGCATGCGGTTTATTTTCCTATCCGCGGCAGCTGTGTGTTTCGGCCACTTCTGCATGCTTCATTTCAATTCAGTTCAGTTTGACTTTGTCATCAAATGTCATTACGTTATCGTTATATCATGGTTGTAAGTATACACAGGTGTGCAGTAGAATGAAGTGTTTTTTTTGCTAGCTCAGGTGCAGGTCAGTGTTGAACATACACCATGCAGTTACACAACGTAAGCAGACGTGTAACTGCATGGTGTATGTTCAACACTGACCTGCACCAGACCTGCACCTGTACCAGAAACTACGCACACTTTAAACAGAGGACAGTGTGGCTGTCAGCACCAGGACTGCAAAATTGTATTTAGAATGCGTTCATATACTGCGACTTTTTTTCTTTTAAAAACAAACAAACAAACAAACAAACAAACAAACAAGCTCTGCCTACAGGTCATATGTACTGCTATAAAAAAAAAAACATGCACAACACCAGTCCTAGCTAGATTCGACTAACTAACTAGCGTGACCTGATATCTAAATGAGATTTATTACAATCAGTAATATAGATTTAACTCTTTAACTCTGGCGATGAAGAAGTTTTTGCCTTTGCTGTAGGTTTAGAGGCAGAAAATCAAGAAAAAAACTAGCTGCATGTGTACTGCGACTCGACTGTACATAGTTTTTTAAAGTCCCCATGAAGCGCCTTGAAATGTGCAGTGTTATTTGATGTGTTGACGTAATTTCCACTGAAACAGGAAGTCAGGGCGGGACATATCGAGTGGCTCCTTCTCCCTTTTAAATAGCCAATAGCGTTTAGTTTACCTCACAGCCCGGGCTACATGACAGTTAGTACCATGAAAAAATGCCTGTCTCGAAGCCGTGAGCTGGCACAAATACCTTCTTCTTCAAAGTGAATGAATTCAAGCCGTTTCCTTCTTAACTATATAAGTAATAATAAAACATGCATGTTCGAACAGCCAAAGACACATTTACGACCCATGCTTGCTGATATGATTTCTTTCACTCAAGAATGGCAAAGCGATTTTTAAAATGTTGGGGGCGGGACACTTCAGATTCTAGAGAGCATGTGATTGGACAGAAAATCTGATGATTAGCTGTAGTACAGAATTATGTCATCACAGTTGTTGTAATATTCACTTCAAACATGATGTCAGTAAGTTTGACAGTGGCATGGCTGTTGGTGTTATACAGACTCCGAAACTACTGAGCTTCGGGAACTTCACACAGAAAGTTTTTAGAGTTTACACAGAATGGTTAGAAATGCTAAAAGGAAAACCTCCAGTGAGTGGCAGTTCTGCGGGCAGAAACACCTTGTTGCTGATCGATGGTTGGTCTGAGGAGAATGGCCAGACTGATTCAAGCTAACAGGAAGGCTATGATAACTCAAATAACCACTCTTTATGACTGTGGTGAACAGAAAAGCATCTCAGTTCCTGTATTTATTTGACATTTTTGTCACTTTGAGAGGGCATGATATTGGTTAAATTTGATGAGACTGAATTTGATGATCATATTTTATTACTTGTTTTTGCTTGTAGTCTTTCACTAATTTGATGGTTATTGTATATTGGGGGATGATTTGCTAGCTGGTAATTTACTTTCAGCCCATATTCTATTTTCCAGGAAAAAGTCTTAATAAGCAGGTGCATCCTCATACTAAAGGATGATTTCAGGTTTTCTACAATCTCTCTTTCTCTCCTTCTCTCTCTCATTCTCTCTTTCTCTCTCTCTCTCTCACTCTCTCTTTCTCTCCTTCTCTCTCTCATTCTCTCTTTCTCTCTCTCTCTCTCACTCTCTCTTTCTCTCTCTCTCACTCTCTCTCTCTTTCTCTCTCTCTGGCTCTTTCTTTCTCTCTCTCTCTCACTCTCTCTGTGCATATGTGTGTGTTGTTGTTGATCATGATCACCTGCCAGCCGTACTCACATACATCTACACACCCACACCCACCCACACAAACACACACACACACGCACATTCATAAAGCCACTCATGTGAATTCATAAAACACTTCCTGTCATGTGGTGAGTGCCACCTACCCAACATGTCTGTACACACACACACACACACACACACACACACACACACACACACACACACTCACACTTTCATACAAATGAAGCACCATGGTGACTTTTTGTCCTGCATTAACCCCAGCCAGTGCCATACTCTAGCCTGTAGATGGACACGGCAGCCGTGCAGTGAAGTCTCGTGACTATCAGGGACCCGCACACTGGCAGCTGTAATTGCAGGATAATTATCCCGGGTGCTGGAATTCAGCCTGGCATTTACACAACAGGGGCTTTTTTTACCCTCTGTATCCTGCTGGTAAAGGAGCTCAGTGAGTGCAGAGAGAGAGAGAGAGAGAGCGAGAGAGAGAGAGAGAGAGAGAGAGTCAGGATTAAATGGGATCATTAATAATTTGACTAGAGTGTGTACCCTTGTGTTTAATTATGTCTCTCTCTTCATCACTCTTGTCTCTTATCAGTCTTGTTGTACTTATTTCAGAGCTGTATGCTTGGTGTAGCTAACTCCATGACGTTTTCTGTGAGGAGATGTTTATTTAACGTCATTTTTTGGAAGGAGTCTCCGTGTTTGTTCAAGATTTCTGACACGGGGAAGTCTTCAGAACAGATGGCTGTGTGATGTCTTGGTTTTTGTTGTACTTTTAAATCCAAGAGAGAGAAAAAGAGAGGCTGGTGAGTGAACAACCAAACCAATTCAGTTCAAACCGAGAGAGAGAGAGAGAGAGAGAGAGAGAGAGAGAGAGAGAGAGAGAGAGAGAGAGAGAGAGAGAATAAAACAAAGAGAGATAAAGAGAGAAAGAAGTAGGAAAGACACAGAAAAAGAGACAGATGTAGAGGCTGTTTTGAATTCTGACTAGCCTCAGATATGCTGATGATGATGATGATGATGTGACAAAGAGAGACAAACAGAAAGGTAGAGAGAGAGAAAGACAAACAGAGATAGACAGAGAGAGACAGGAAGACAAAGAGAGAGACAGAGTGACTGAAAGAATGAGACAGAGAGAGAGAGAGAAAGAGAGAGGGGGGCTGAGAGAGAGAGTGAAACAGAGAGAGAGAGTGACAGAGAGAATAAAACAGAGAGATAAAGAGAGTAAGAAGTAGGAAAGACACAGAAAAAGAGACAGATGTAGAGGCTATTTGGAATTCTGACTAGCCTCAGATATGATGATGATGATGATGATGATGATAATGATGATGATGTGACAAAGAGAGACAAACAGAAAGGCAGGGAGAGAAAGACAAACAGAGGAGACAGATAGAGACAGAAAGACAAAGAGAGAGACAGAGTGACAAAAAGAATGAGACTGAGAGAAAGAGAGAGAGAGAGAGAGAGAGAGAGAGAGAGAGAGAGAGAGAGAGTATTTGAATTGGCATTTCGACTGGCCTCACTTATGACGAAGATGACTATGTTGATGATGATGATGATGATGTTACAAAGAGAGAGACAGAAAGACAGAGACTGATGCAGAGAGAGAAACGGAGAGAAAGAGTGACAAAGCGAGAGGGAGACAGAGAGATAGGCAGAGACTGGTCTAAGTTCTGTTGATGATGATGATGATGATGATGTGACAGGGAGAGAGACTGGCTTTAGTTCAAATGATGATGATGAGAGAGTGAGAGTTAGAGAGACAAACAGACAGGCAGACAGACAGAAACACCGACAGACGGCGACCAACGCCGACAATCACCAACTTTTAAAAGTTGTCTGTTAGATTTAGAATGTTGGGAAACACAACTGTCATGTTCACACTGCTCCAGCAGACACCAACAAAGTTTTTTTTACGGACAGTCAGACTGGTTTAAAAATAGATGATCCTGTTACCAGAGAGATTTTTCTCTTTAGCCCCGAATAATTCTCCATTTAGAGTGGTTTGTCACTACGTAACTGAACGTCAGTAAAAGAAGACTGCGGTGTTGTAATTCTGTATCTTCAGTGAAAGGAGTGTTGTATTTTATCTTCAGTGAATGGACGCGAGACCAATCAAACAGGGTTTACGGTAAAATGCATGGAAATACACGTGTCTTATTGGCTGACAGTTCTCAATTCTGCCACACACTAGTTCACACAGTCAGTGTGAGGGGAAAAAGGATATACGTTGTTTTTTTGTTTGCTTGTGTTTTGTTTTTTGTTTTTTTTTACCAGTAAAGGGGTTGAAACTGAAACCCTAACATCCTCTTGTGTTTACTTGTGTGTAAAAGTCTATATGCGTTCCAAGTTACGTGAACATGATATGAGCAGAGCATAAGGACGGATAACTTACTTTGCATGGCACTGTAGCAGCTGAACCCATACAATGAGAGCTTACTTGTGCCTCCCCTTGGCTAGCAACACTAAACTAGCCTAGTCTTGTGTTAGATAGCCATAAACGTTTTATATTTTAATGGTCTGCAATCCTGCAACAGTGATAACACCCGAGGCAAGTTTTATAATAAATCCAACTTATTTGTCCAATTTTGCGTTCTTTATGCAATTAGCCCTCACATTCAAGAAAAAAATTGCATGGAATAGACTGTTATTTAGATGTATGTGCACCTAGCGCACAGGCTTTCGTTTCTATGGAGTTTTCAGGGACGCTTGCCTCATTGTCATTGCAACGGTTCGTGCCCAGTTCAGATAACGGCGGAGTTTGTTGGAAAATCATACCTCACTGCTCAGATTTTAAACGATCCGACGAATGTCGATTGATTGTGTTTAGTCGATGAAAATAAACGGCAACAGACGCTGACAGAGTTAACACACTGATCAGACAAACCCCGACAAACGTGTCTGTTGGCGTTGGTCGGCGTCTGTCGGTGCAGCGTGAACTGGGTTAAAGAGAGAGACAGAAGGACAGAGACACAGAGAGAAAGAGAGAGAGGGATTCAGATAGAGACCAGCCTCAGTTCTGATGATGATGATGATGATGATGTTGATTAGAGTGTGTGAGAGAGAGAGAGAGAGATAGTTGTGTGTTTTTAGCACTGGAGAATGTGATGACTCAGTGCTTCCTCTGGATTTGCTGCATCAGTGTAAGTCCTCCTTCAGTGTTTTAGAGAAAAGTGGTACTTGATAGATTTAAATGTTGAGATGAAATGAACTTCTCAAACTGAAGAGTGCCAATGAATTGTCATTAACGTAATCAGTTTTAGAACTGCGCTACAGTCTACGGTTCAGAATTTCAACACATTTCCCTGTACTGAGAAAAAAACCCCCAGCAAACTGGTTTTCAAAACTAAACCTAATTTAACCTTCCATATATAAACGCCAGTTAACTGAATCTGTTTGTCTTCGCAGTTTTGTAGGAGATTTATTGTTGTCACCTTTCTGTCCATCCAAACATGGGACAGAAGGTGGAGCTTGCAGGTTGCCATCCATTTCTGACGGGTCGAGTTTGCGTTACAGCCTTCAGTCTTAGAACATCTATAGCTAACATTTCTGCTTTCGTTCGTCCCATATGCATTTTCTTAGTGCTGTTTAACCACTTTAACCAGACAATCAGTACTGTTGTATCTCAGCCCGTTTTTAACCGTGTAGTACACTTACAACACTTAAGCAACAATTCATATTTGCAACCAAGAACGGTTGTCTTGTGCATGATGTGTCAGGTCATTTTCTCCTCCATGGCTAATGAATAACTCTCAACCACATATAGTACAGAATTCTTTGGTTGGATCGTCACTCATTTTAGTTGCACTGTCTTTTCTTTTTGACAAGCCCCACCATATTATGATGTGTTGGACAGGAAAGCAAGTTACATTTATTCTTTTAGCGGACGCTTTTATCCAAAGCAACTCACAAATAAGGAAATACAAGCAAAGCGATATATTAAGTGGAGAACAATACAAGTAGTGCTACTGTACAAGATCTTTTAATTGAGTTCTAGAAAAGCAAAGTGCACAGAGTAGAGTTGTAAGAGCCAGAGTAAGTAACTTATTTATTTATTTATTTATTTATTCTTAAAATGGATAATGTGGGGTTGGCGTTTTAGGGGTTAGTTAGTTCAGTGGTTCCCAAACTTTTCCAGGGCAAGGCCCCCCAAATGGCATTAACATTTGACCAAGGCCCTCCTTTTGCAAGATGTCTTTAAAACACATTAAAAATATAGAATTCTGAATATATCCCCCTTTTTTTATTATTAATAATTGCATCTTACATCTTTACGTTACATTATATTAGGAATCGATTGTGTGTGTGTGGTTGTCTGAGAGTGAGAATTTATTTTTCACACCAAATTGTTGAGGCCCCCCGGGCGCCTCCTGGCGGCCCCCAGGGGGATCGTGGCCCCCACTTTGAAAACCACTGAGTTAGGTGCTCACGGAAGAGGTGGGTCTTTAGCTGTTTTTTGAAGATAGTGACAGATTCGGTGGTCCGGATTGATGTTGGGATATGTGTGTGTATGTGTATATGTACATGTAAATTATGTGTGTGTGTATGTGTAAATTACAACATGAGTGCATTTTACACTGGCTGGATATTTCAACGTTGTCGCGACAGACGCATAAACCCGATAACGCCCTCTAGCAGTGATTCCAAAAAGTTCACTTTAATGTTACTTTTTAAAGTTTGGTGTTGTATTGCGGCACAGTAAAACACTAGTTCCTGACCTACGCCTGTTTTGTGATCCTGATCTTGCTTGACATTTTTAGGCTTTGTCTGCCTGCCTTTAATAAAATACACTCAACTGCCTGCAACTGCATCCGTTTCAACCTCGCGTTATATGACAGTCTGTTGTTGTGTGATGTATGTCTGTCACCGCTCAGCAGGATTTTTGTCTCTGCATTGTGACTCTATGAAGGTGCACAGTCCCCTATAATGCTATTTATGAGATCTGACCGAAACATTGCTTACTTAACCTTCCTCAATCTCAATGGAAATGATCCTCATGTTACAGTTTATCTGTAAACTTGCACTAATTATGATCATTGCGCATGACAGAGAAGAAATTCCGCTACTGTCATGTAATTATGATGAGTTGCTTTAGGAAGATGTTTTGGATGTTTCCTTTCAGCAAACCCAAACAATTTACAACATGCTTAAATATAATGAGATAAATGTAAGTTGCTCTGGATAAGCGTGTCTGCCGAATGCCATAAATGTAAAAATCTGTGAAGCATGGTGGAGGTAGTGTCATGGCTTGGGCATGCATGGCTGCTTCTGGAACAGGCTCACTAATCTTCGTGAGCAGTGGTAGGTCTGTGGTTAAGACATTGGACTGCTGTTTGGAAGGTCGTGAGTTCAAATACCAGCGCTTCCACATCAATGCCTTTAAAGCTCAACTGCTCAGTTATATATTTGTAAGTCGCTCTGGATAAGGGTTAACCAAATGCCGTAAATGAAATATACTTCAAACATACACCTCATCTGTATCCACAAAACTAATTATTGTATGTGTAGTGACATATCAATACGTTTCTTATTTGCATCTCAGGAAGGAGTCTCCAGTTTCAGTGCAACTTTTTATAGCTGCTATAATGTAAGTGATTACAGGGACTCATTTGTTTTGCTTGATGTTCCACAACATAAAATGTAACTAAACGGAGAAAAAGTTTGATGTGTAATTCTTTAATTAATAAAACATAATATGTCATTGGTGGCTTAGTGGTTAGCACGTTCGCCTCACACTCATTCGATTCCCACCGTGGCCCTGTGTGTGCGGAGTTTGCATGTTCTACCCGTGCTGCGGGGGTTTCCTCCGGGTACTCTGGTTTCCTCCCCCAGTCCAAAGACATGCATGGTAAGCTGATTGGCATGTCCAAAGTGTCCGTAGTGTATGAATGGGTGTGTGAATGTGTATGTGAGTGTGTCCTGCGATGGATTGGCACCCTGTCCAGGGTGTACCCCACCTTGTGCTCCATGCTCCATGGGATAGGCTCTAGGTTTCCCTGTGACCCTGAAGGAACTATGAGCAGTATAGAAGATGGATGGATGGATAATATGTCATCGCTGGCAGATTACTCCAGGATGTGCTGTTATACAGTACAAGAAACATCCACTTTAGGCCACTTCTCGACATCCTGTCACTGATTATTTTCCTGTAACTGCTTGCCTCATTGTGGTTGATCTTTTACATAAAGTATTAAAAAGGACTAGGCCTGTGAATTCCTTCAGTTGTGATTGTCTTTCTTTCAACTGTTCCATCTGTACTGTATATAGTGTGACTGATTCCATGAATGTTGCACTTCCAAACCCTCAAAAACCGCAAACTTAGAGTAGGTTTGTGTTCCCTCCTTCCGGTAGAGGGCAGCGCATATCCGTCATGCCTGGATCGGTGAGTAGTGTTCAGGTGAAGGGGATAAAGGGCATAGAATGGGTGTCCTGCTCTCAATCATACATATTAATGAAGCTGTGTGTAGCTGACGGTATCACTTCGCAGGAGGGAGTGTGCATGCGTTCAGGTTCGGGATAGTTGTCTTTTTGCGAGTAGCTTCGGTGATGTCGTGAATTTCACGATCGGGCTGAGGAGTTTTGATCCGAACGCTATCTGTCCACGCTGGATTCTCCAATGATGTGAGCGAGCCTGGATGAACTCTTTGTGCTGGCATGACTTCTGAAAAGGAGTGCTTTTATTGGCTTGTGGTTAACGTTTTATTTAAGCTAATTAATATATTCTGCAGAGTAATGGTTCGTTGGACTGTAATTTAGGACTCTTTGGCTTGGACTTTCTTGGCACACACTGGACGCTTGGCTTGGTAGTTCTAAAGCAGTGGCTTCTTTCTCGGAAATGAATCATGCTCTGGTTAAAACTTATGTCAGGGTTAGAGAATAAAGGAGATGTAGTGGTAGCTGATTTATGTATAGATGTACAGTATACAGTATAATATCCCTTTTATTGGTTTAATTTGTGTTCTTATTTATTTATTTATTTATTTATTACCTTTTTAGTCAAATCACTGCTCAGTTCTCAGCATTTTTTTTTTTTTACATGTTGAATGAACATATATAACTCATGCCTCTTTTTTTTTGTATACTGATGTCTTCATGTTAATTATTTTCCATTGATGAGGTTATGTTAATCTTTTGATTTAAGCATTTGTTGTTATTCTGTTAAGTTTCAAGCCCCCCCATCCCCACTGAGTTGGTCATTTTTATTTTTTATTTTTAGGGTCAAAGAAGATCCAAAGCCTCAATCGGCGCAGTAAGTATCTCTTAGCATAGCATAAATAGCTCGCAGCTTTGGCCCTCTCATGTGCTTTCTTCTTGTGTGTGGCTTCCTCTTTCTCTTGTCAATGCTTTTTTTTTCCTGGCTGCATACGAGAGCCACTGGACTCACCTGTTCTGCTTTACCTGCTTCTCAGACGGCTGTTACTTTCACAGAGACGCTCAGTTTGATCCTCTTTCTCTATGTAACGTGTGGCCATACTATATCTGGTTGTCTGACGCAACCTCAGATTCACTGGCTGTAACGCTACATGCTTCTTACTCTATTTCACACACCCTTTCTCTTTCCCTGTCTGTCCTTGCTCTGTCTCTTGCACTCTCTCTCTCTCTCACTCTCTCGGATGGTGTGTAAGCATCCAGTTCTTCCAGTTTCATAACTGCACGTTCCCGTCTTCTTCTCCCTACATGAATGTGTCTTGCAGTGCAGCTGTGATAGTCACAGTCATTTTTTCCTCCTGCGCTGCTCGAGCCAGCCCGTTGTGTCTCAGCATCGGTGATGTCCCGCTTGTCTGTGCAGGTGGTTCAAAAGTCCCTTTAGCGGGATCACGGACCTGGTTAATAACGTTCTCCAGCCGCAGACTAAGTCCCAAAATGAGCCTCAAACAGAAGCAGCGACGGAGGGGCCGGAAAAGTAAGTAAAGAAAAATGCAAGTTGACATCCATGGCTCTGAGCAGGCAGAAAATACTCAAACCCAGCAGCAGTAGTCTTCTAGCAAGTCTTCTGAATCTATATGAATCCTGTTTTATGTTTGCTTTTCCCCCTGCTTTCTTTTAAGCTACAAATCCTGATATATTTAAACATAACTGTTTGAACATGTCAGCTGCAGTTCCATTCAAAAAAATATAAAATGCAAATAAATGAATAATTAATTATTAACTTATTCTGTGTTGGAAAGAACAATTCATTGCTACAAATACACTGTAGGACTGTACGGTCTTACTGGACTAGATAGTCAAATCAAGCTGGGAGAACAGTCAAGCTACTTGTGCAAGGAGATATTGTACACGTGCTACATATACAGACTCTATAACACACACACTTGTTTTATAGTGCAGAGCATTTAATTTAATTTCAAGCTGTAGATACTATAATACCTACGTAAGCTCACTTTAAGTGGACTTTTAGTCTTACAGTCCCCTCCGAAACTATTGGAACAGCATGGCCAATTCATTTCTTTGTGCTATTCACCAAAGACATTTGAGTTTAAGATGAAAATTTGGATATGAGACGAGAGTTTAGGATTTCAGGACTTTTATTTCCTGGTATTTACATCATCTAGATGTGTTCAACAGCATAAAAGATGGAATCTTTTGTATCAGACCACCTACTTTTTAGGCGAGCAAAATCATAGGTAAAAAGTAAATAACACTTAATATTTGGTTGCATATCCCTTTGCTTGCAATAACTGCATCAAGTATGCAACTCATTGACATCAACAATTTGTTGGTTTATGATTTTGTGAATGCTGCAGAATTGGGTTAAGGTCTGGTGATTGACTTGGCCAGTCTAAAACCTTCCACTTTCACCCCCGATAAAGTCCTTTGTTGAGTTGGCAGTGTGTTTTGGATCATTGTCTTGCTGCATGATAAAGTTAATCCTGATTAATTCGGATGCATTTCTCTGTAAATTGGCAGACAGGATGTTCCTGTAAACTTTTCTGAGTTCATTCTGCTGCTACCATCATGAGTTCCATCATCAGTAAAGATTAGTGAGCCCAAGCCATGACACTACCTCCACCATGCTTGACTGATGAGCTTGTATGTTTTGGATCATGAGCAGATCCTTTCTTTCTCCACACTTTGGCCTTTCCATCACTTTGGTAGAGGTTCATCTTGATTCAAGAACTTTGGTGGCTCATCTTTGTATTTCTTTGTGAATTCCAATCTGGCCTTCTGATTCTTACTGCTAATGAGTAGTATGCATCTTGTGGTTTGGCCTCTGTGTTTCTACTCTTGAAGTTTTCTTCGAATGTTTGATTGTACTATCTTCATCCCTGCCCTGTAAACGTTGTTGGTGATGTCACTGGCTGTTGTTTTTAGGTTTTTCTTCACAGCTCTCACAGTGTTTGTCATCAACTGCTGTTGTTTTCCTTGGCCAACGTGTTCCATGTCTGGTTGTTAGTACACGACTGGTTTCTTTCTTTTTCAGGACATTTCAAATTGTTGTATTGGCCATGCTCAAAGCTTGTGCAATGGCTCTGATAAATTTTCCCTCTTTTCTCAGCTTCAAAATGGCTTGTTTTTCACCCATAGACAGCTCTCTGGTCTTCATGCAGGTCAATACTTTTTAACAACAGTTGCAGTCTTCACAAGAAAAACCTAGGGCTCAAACTAAGAGTAGACATTCAGAGCTTTTAATGCTTTAAACAGTCAATCTCACAGGGCACACCTGGGCAGCAAGAAACACCTATCAGTCCAATATTTTTGATCACTTGAAGAAAAAAAAAGGGTGGGTTCAAACAAATGGTGCCATGTTCTAAGATGTTTACTAAGATGTGACTAATTCCCCAAATCTACGTAACTGCATTCATAACGGGGTTCAGCTGGACTAGACACAACCAGGCCTGATTACTGCAAACCCTGTTCAATCAAATCAACACTTAAGCAGAACTTTTTCAACAGCATGAAGTTGGTTAAAAGAGTAAGTCTTAGTCCTAGGAGCAGTGCTTAATTTGTAAATCTGCAGGTCTTGGAAAAACAAGAGGGTAGTGAGAGGCACGCGAAAGGTCACGGTCCTCAAACTAACAGACACGTAAAATTGCTTCCAGTATCTCACTTAGCCAAGGATATTCAATGCTGATCGGTCGGCCTATGTAATTGTTCACACTGGTACAGAGACGTAATAGCATAACGAACTTAATAGCAGTGAGTATTCTCAGTACAAAGGGAAAGATTTATGGATTGCACATTTTATCTGCTTTCACCTCAGTTAGCTACAAAACACTTTTGCCCAAAGCACTTTGAAAACAAAGCTACATTTCATACAGTAAGTTTACTTAAAATAAACATTAACTGCACAACATGATCAAGAAAACATCGTCTTACCCAAGACAAAATATTTCATAACGCTGTCATGTCAGTGTCCTCCTACCCTTCCCTGTGTCCCTTACCTATCCATGAGCGCGCAAATGGCTCGGGATTGAACTTTGTTTGATTCAAGCGGTGAACCCGCGATGTTCAAAAACATCAGAGACGAGATGATGGGGATGAGAACGGATGCACGCTGCGGGCTACAAATGAGATTGATTTTGGAGAAACCCTGCTCGCGCTCAACTCGAGATCGGTATAGTATTTACAGTAGCCATGAACTGCCTTAATCCTTCTGGAACTTTCTGTCTATTTGAGTCCCTGTACTCCCTAAAAGCAGGAATGACTGTACATGGACTGTTAATTCTATTTAATTCCGGGCAGTCAATCTCACTTTCAAAGCCATGTGTAGGTTGACAATGTTTAGCTTCGTAAGCGCTTCTAAAACCTTCCACAATCAGGCTAGCGTTATCACTGCTAATCGTGGGAACGGTCACCAGTCTACTTCTTCACTGACCTGCTGTCGCTCGCTCTCTTGGACTCTTGCCTTTTTAGTATTTTGTTTGAGTTCTTAAAAAATGCTGGTAATGATAACTGCTTTCTTTTCGCCATAACACACTCTTCAACTTCAACACATGCTACGTGACTGTAGGCTTCGCTTCATGACAACGAATTCAGGTGAGCTTTGAACTTGAAATGGTTATATGAAAGAGGCTACTGATTGGCTATTAGAAATATTTGAGCATTTCTACAGCTGTTTTTTTTTTTTTTTTTGTTCTGTTTTACTTTTGGTGAATTAAAAACTAAAACTATTTGTTTTGATAATATTGCTGCGGGAGACTTTGCATCCAGCTGCAGAGGTGCCGGATCCACATAAAAAGGTTCCGGAACGCAGGTGTGCTGTATTTTAGAGTTGCCAGATCCTGTTCCGGCTGGATCCGGCTCAAATTAAGCTCTGCCTAGGAGTAAGTGAAAGACTGATCTCCGGTTATCGGAAGCGTTTGGTTGCAGTTATTGCTGCTAAAGGTGGCACAACCAGATTTTAAGTTTAAAGGGGACAATTAATTTTTCACATGGGTGATAGGTGTTGGATAACTTTTTTGCTTCAATTAAAATATATATAATGCCAAATGCAAACTATTCCGCCCTCATGCATAGGCATTTAAGGAAGGATTGTGCAAAAAAAAAATAGAACAACTGCACAGAAAATGGCAGAGATATTGAATGCATGACATTCCACTTGATTTACTTAATTTTGGGCAAGCGGTACGTGGTTTTGTGCAAAATTTTCTCCAAATAATTCCAAATCCATATGTAATTATTTGAACTATTGATTTTTTTGTCCATGAAGGTACAGTTTTCTAATTTAAAAGAGCTGAACACAAGAAACATGGAATGCAGATAAGACTTTTCTATACATATTATTCTGTATATACTCTTTTAATCAGTGGAAAAACTGGGCATGCTTATGGCATGCTTATATGTGCTCATATGGCACATCAGCTGTGAAACAACACATGCTTCCTCCGAGACACATGAAGCCAGCCAACTGTATATTTTCAAACTGCTGCTCAGGACAGTGAACCACACTCAGTCGATATCCGCCCTCTTCCACATAAATGAGCTCACAGACGCTCATAATGGCTGGTGTCTGTGTGATTGACAAGAGAGTGAGAGAGAGAATTTTACTCTCCTAGTTCCAATGGTTAGTTATACAGTATGTACTATATTATACGTACTAATCATGTTAAGTAGGTATTAGATCGGAGAATGCAATTTGAGACGCTGGTGCTTGTTTTATATATAATTAAATGAATCAGAAGGGCATTGTATGGACTCCCTGGAGTTGCTCCAGCAAATTGTGCCAAAGAACAGTGCCAATTTCAGTGTACAGGACTAGCAAACCCGTTTGTGAGGTTAAAATGGGAGGTAATAAAAGTCAATAGAGGTCTCGTACAGTATAAACACTTCAGGCGCACTGTATTTTGCTGTTAGGAATAATTTTGTCGAGAATAATGAGTCACTATCAGTATCATCTTACACCTAATTTTCTTACAGTATGTCTTCTCAAAAAAGCCCATAATTCTGTGACCTTAGTATTATAAACTTCTCTCTCAAATTCATTCTTAACACAAATAGAACCTTATAATAATAGAAGACACTTATGAACCCGTCACTCATGGTCTCAGTATCAGACGGCTGGTTTATGTTTCTCCAGACTCCTCTAAGGTGTATGTATGTGTGTGTGTCTGTGTGTGTGTGTGTGTGTGTGCGTGTGTGTATGTGTGTGTGTGTCTGTGTTGAGATAGAAAGCAGCATATGGTTACATTTGGGCCGTGTGTCACAGCTGCTCTTACTGCTATCTGACCCGGCTTGGTGGCACTGCACACTGGTACTGCCCGCTGGCTTGCCACTGGAACCCCTCCAGGTCTGTGATGCTCGTATCCCCGCTGTTTACTGACCAGGATGTCCAGAGTCATTCTGGGGTCAGGGGAGAAGAGGCAGATTGGTTTTAGCCTGATGGGTGTGGACACGTATCCAAATATCTGAGTCCAACAACAGTGTTTCATTCGTTTTTCAGACTTTCCTGTGTTTCCGCTGACATTCCCTTTAGAAAACTTCAACATATCAACAATTATGCCCATATAAACCATAAAAGCCACTGTGTAAATTGTTACCATAGAAACAATAATGTATCAGAAAAGGTGCGTAAAGATTAAGATTTGCCTTTGCAGTCAGAATGACTATCTGAGCTGTTATAGAAAATGAATCCAGCACATTCTGACCAATCAGAATCAAGAATTCAGCAGTGTTGTGGTCTAAGCTGTACTAATCGCTGCTAAGCTTCAGTTGTCTAAATATGTTAGCGTTCACTGTGTTGTGTGTGCTGGATGTCCTTGGTTAAAAGACAGAACATGACATGAAATGATGACAGAACAGTGTTCGAACAGTTTGTTCTCTTATGGCACGTGTTGAAGACATATGCATGCATGGCAGAAACAGTATTACGTTGACTTGTTTTGATGAAATATGTTTTTATGTATTTTGGCAATGGTGAAAACCTAGAGAAACAGTCAGTCAGGGTAGTAGATATTGTGTGACAGTCTTGAAGATGACTCATCTGATGGGTTTCATCTGCTCCAGCTTTTTGAACAGGGTTGGATTCAAATCTATCAAATCTGTCCTGAAGCATACACACGTTCAAGATCATCACTGACCATGAAATAGGTTTTCAGTGATGGTTAAGCAGTACCGTGGTGAGCTGATAACATGATCGAACTAAGGATGTGTGGAAACCGATATTGGTATTGGGTATCGGTACAGTACTGTGCTCATTGTACGTTGTTGCGCTAAGGACATACGAAATGACTGTGATGAAAGCGAATCAGACTGCAAAATGTGCTCTGTGAAAATATCAAGAGGCGCTAGTACAGCATCTTTGTACTATACAAGTAACCTGATGAATCTCAGTACGTGGGAGTCATTAGCAGCAGCAGCAAAAAAGGTGAGTGAAAATAACAGCCCTTACTCAGAATGTTGTGATGATCAGCCAATATCTGTCACTGATAATGACAGATTCCTACACAATCTAAAACACTTCATTTACAAGTGCATTGGAGCATTTTTCTGACGTGAAGCAAAACATACTCTTCTTCACTCCATCCATGGTAACTAACTCTAGCTAGCTAATGCATTTCATTTAAAATCAACTAGCTTAGAACGAGCCTAGAAGCCGAAATGCACAAACATGCATGTGTGTGCTTTTCGTGACCACCATGTAGACCACGAAAATATAAACCAAGCTACGTAAAATGTATTTTGATGCCTTGCTTAAAACTAAACTAGTTCTTCATTTTGGTATATATGTATAAACAAGTACCAAATACACCTGCGCTCATACTCGAACCTGGTCTGATCAATCTGAATCGTAGCATCCCTAGGTCGAACTGTAAAAAAAATAGTTGTGGTGAGAGTAGAAATGCTCTCTCTCCTGGTTAACACCCAAGTGTGTTCACATGTAAAGGGATAGCATTGCTCAATAATTCAGCCCTCTAATGAACGTTGAAGGCCAAACACGGGGGCCAAAACTGCGCTTATCGCCGCGTTGTGTAGTGCGGTGCAGGCTTTGGTTTCCACTGTGGTTGTGGTTGATTGAGGGGTGCCATACAAAATGCATAGATGCCATGTGCGTGTCTGATCCTCAAACTCTGACCCTTGACCTTAGAGCTCTGACACCCAACAGGTCATGACGAGTGCACACCAATATCGGGAAGAGTAGTCAGCGAATCAATGTCACTGCCTCCTGCATAGGTAGACCAATTGTTTTTTAAAATAATTTTCTTAATAAAGCTGTATCAAATGCTCAGATCCAGTCTTTCTGCCTGGATGCTTTGCTGTAAACCATTAGTATGAACACATTAATAGTTTTATTACTATGCGTTCTTGTCATGCATTATTTGCATGACGATACATCATTGCAGTAGCGAAAAAAATGAAAAGCACAAATCTTAACGGCAAAGATGAGACAACTTTTCAGTTACTTTTCCAGCCTTTTGTTGCCTCGTCCCAACTTTTTTGAGACGTGTTGCAGCCATCAAATTCAAAATGACCTTCTTTTTTTTTCTTCTTAAAATGGTACAATCCCTCAGTTTAAACATTTGATATGTTTTCTATGTTCTATTGTGAATAACATATGGGTTTATGAGATTTGCAAATCACTGCATTCTGTTTTTATTTACGTTTATTTGAATTTTACACAACTTTTTTGGAAGTGCGGTCGCGCATTCACACGGCTCTCTCACTTATCACCCATATTTGATGAGAAGAAACACCTACACACGTTTCTACTCATAGAATGTGATGTATCGAATTATTCTTGTGCGGGAGGATGTGCGTATTTTTAGAACTACTCCTGACCATGTGTATGCAGAAACCCCTAGTGGTAGAAAAGTGCAATCGTTGGTAAAGCCATAAGTGACACTAATTGCTCACTTTAGTGCTTTATAACTAAGGTGTAGACTGGTGACGCAGATGAAATGTGAAGTAAAATCCCATAAAACGCATAAATCGTCTAAAAACGGACTGGGATGACGCTTTGCTTGAGGATTTGGCACACAGCTTTGTGCAGGGAATGTGTTTTTAAGGAGCACAGGAACCTTTTGCTGAGAGTGATGAGTGACTCATCAGTTTATTTCGTTTGCTCAGTGCAGTTTTAGCTGATGTCTGCCACCAACGTAGCCTACTTTTGGAGAGGCCAATATGTCCATTTTATACTAGGGTTTTAGCCACGGGCACATTTCATCAAGAAATTGGAGACAGGTCTGGCATTTCCCAACCAACTCTGAGTGGAATAATGACACATTTTGGACACATTCATGTCATTCACACCACAATACATTACATTTCCAAATACGGAAATGCAGAAAAGACAGTACTGAGGGAATAACGTACAGTATAATGTCACTGCGCACCACCTATCACGCCAGTTTTTAGGGATGTTGTGTACCATATACGGAGATTCGGGGGCATTTCTTTATGTGAATGTGTGCAGTCGGGCACAAACGGAGTTTGTTGAATGTGTTGGATTTAGCTGTGCATACACCCGTACGATAAATGTCGGCTTTCTAGTGCGTACTGACATGCTTTGCTAAAATGCTTTGATAAATGAAACACCTGGTCTGTGTCAAAATTAGACAGCAAATCAATTTGATTCCATTTTGTCTTGAAATGTAAACATAGCATAGAACATTTTCTTATCTGGATGGATTTATAATTATTACCATTTTTTGGACTGATATGTATGACTGATGTTTCCCTGCGATGCGCTGTTGTCCCATACAGGGTGTAATGCAGCCTTTTGTTTGCAGAATAGCTTCAGGATAGCAGTTGCTAAAGTATGAATGAATGTATAAATGTGTTTTCCCCCTCTTCTAACCAGTGCTGTTTTTTTTACAATCACTGAATACATTTTTTTTTTTTTTTGCATTAGATTAGTTCCTGCTTATTTTATAAAACATAACCATACAACAAAACCGAGCACACACAAGTCGGTGCAACACTCACTATTTATCTCTCGACAGCAGCATTCTTGTTGGCTAATTATTTTATATTACATACTGCTCATATTGGTAGATTTGTAGACTTCCAATCATATCTCATTTGGCACCGTTTTCCAACCAGAAACTATGTAGGTTATCAATTAGTGTGTACAATGTGCCCTTTAGGGTCATGAATAGGAGATATACTATAAACAACGGCAGCCCATAGCACCCTGACCCAGTTATTATGCATTATGTTGGCTTTTTTATAATGCATTGTTTCAAGACACGTTTAAAGTATTGCTTTTCACCGTGGCTATATTGTTTGGGAGGAACTATGACGTCCTACCTCGAACATGAGAGGCCCTTTGTAACGTAGAGTGCATCGTTATGTTTCGCTGCCATGCGAGTGCAGCTTTTGCATGGCTTGCTGTGCTTTTAAATGGTGAACGCACTTGGTGTTAACTTACTGCTGGCCTTGAAATAGAAGCGCGCCTGCAATGACAAGGAACCTGAGAAAGTAGAATTAGGTTCAGCCACTACTTGGCATTAAAGCAAACACCTCCTACTAGTAAAAGAGTGGGTTTAATTTGAGGCAGTGTTGACTACCATAATCATCTTGTGCAAAATAAAGGCAGCTGAGGTTTTTTTTTTTTTTTTTTTTTTAAATATCTGTTCACCATTTTCTAATATTTATATAGTGATGCATTCATTTATACAGTGTATTGGGCCAATCATAACTGATATGACTCCATATGGGTGTATAATTTTATTACATAAGTTATAATATGCACTATATTATTGTTATGTGTGGTTGCATTTGTTATATATTTCTTTAGCACTATGTGTTTCTCCTTCTCTATGTCTGTCAGTTGTAGTAAAAGAGTTGTGGCTTCTGTTTTGGTCTCAGTAAAAGAGGTGTGGCTTCTGTTTTGGTCTCAGTAAAAGAGGTGTGGCCTCTGTGCATATCAATTATAATACCAGGGTTGTGGCTTCTATGTCTTTCAGTCTCAGTAAAGGAGGTGTGACCTGTGTGTCAGTCTCAGTAAAGGAGACTGGCATCTATGTCAGTCTAAATGGTAAATGGCACACTTATATAGCGCTTTTTATCCAAAGCACTTTACACTGTGTCTCATTCACCCATTCACACCAATGGTAGCAGAGCTGCCACACAAGGCACTAACTTGCCATCAGGAGCAACTTGGGGTTCAGTGTCTTGCCCAAGGACACTTCGGCATGTGGAGTCATGCGGGCCCAGGAATCGAACTGCCAACCCTACGATTAGTGGACAACCGGCTCTACCACCTGAGCCACAGCTGCTCAGTCTATGTGAATGGGGAAGTGGCCTCTGTGCCTGGCAGTCCTAGTGAAGGAGGCTCTGACCTTTATGTAATTTCTGGCATTTTCATTTATGTTGACAATGTGAACATGAAATACAGTTTCCTGAGATGCTTATAAACCATATGAAAGAGTCAAACATAACATTTAAACATACCATATGACCAAAAGTATGTGGACTCCTGACCATCACATCATTATGTGGTTCTTCCCCAAACTGTTGCTGTAAAGTTGGAAGTACACAATTGTACAGGATGTCTTTGTAGGCTGTAGCATTACAATTTCCTTTCACTGGAACTAATGGGTCCAAACTTGTTCCAGCATGACAAACCCCCCGTGCACAAAATGAGCTCCATGAAGACATGGTTTGCCAAGGTTGGACTGGAAGATCTTGAGTGGCCTGCACAGAGCCCTGACCGCAAACCCACTGAACACCTTTGGGATGAACTGAAATGCAGACTACGCCTCAGACATCCTCACCCGATATCAGTGCCTGACCTCACAAATGCTCCTGTCGCTGGATAGAAAAATCCCCACAATAATGCTCTTAAATCTAGTGGAAAGCCTTCATAGAAGATTGGAGATTATTACAACAGCAAATGAAGAATAAATCTGGAATGGGATGTTCAACAAGCTCATATGGGTGTCATGGTCAGGAAAAGAATCGCAATAAGTTTCTCCATCTTGGAATTGTTGAGATCACATGATCTCAATGTCAGCATAATGTCAACATTTTCAAAAAGCTATGTTTTTGCTTAGAAACATGACCCAAAAATGTTTGGAGTACAGATTTGTAAAGATGTTTGTTTTGTTTTGTTTTTTTTTTGTCAAAAATGGTGCTTCAGTGTGGCTGGAAAGTCAAAACAGATAACGAAAGATGTGCGATTTCAAATGTACCTGTGTTAGTGTGGCGCAAGCCTCAGTGAAAAAGGATGACCGCTGTGACTAGTCACGGTCCCAGTATTTAATTAGATTTATCTTAATAAACTAGCTTATATAAATTAAAATAATAGTAGAATATTATTCTGCAGTATTGTTATTCATATTATCAATACGACAATCACAATCATGTATGCATGCATGCAATGTAGCCACTCTCTAGTACTCTATCTTGTGGTCTCTCGAAGGATTTTTAAAAAAGGATTTTCTTCTTGCAACCCAAAAAATATACTTCAAATTTTGCAGTACAATTATATTGAAAGGAATGGATGGAAAATTACACACCAATGGATTAGCATTGTGTTGGGAGTGTCCATTTGTATGAAACATAATAAAAGTAGGATTTTCAGATAGGGTTCTTGGAATAATAAATATAAACTGAGTTAAAGTTTGCACTGCATGTTATATTATATCTCAAGGTATAACCTTCAGGATATACTGTATGTATATTATTATTATTATTATTATTATTATTATTATTATTATTATTATGTACTCCTTAAAAAAATTGATAGCACATCTGTTTGGTTTTCTGTTGGTGTATTCTCACATGCTGCCTTGCATTTCCCCTGTAGGAAGCTGCACCAGCAGTTCGAGTCGTATAAGGACCAGGTGAAGAAGATGGCGGAGGAGTCTCAGACCACTCCAGAGCAGAAAAGCGAGGCTCCCATCTGCGGAATTTGCCACAAGACCAAGTTTGCTGATGGCTGTGGTCACCTCTGTTCATATTGCCAAACCAAGTTCTGTGCCCGCTGTGGGGGAAGAGTGTCTCTCCGCTCCAACAAGGTACGAGCACAATTAAGCTGTAGTATACAACAGCTGTAGGCATACATTGTGTCTAAAAGTCTACACACCCCTGTTAAAATGGCAGGGTTTTTTTTTTTTTTTTTTTTTTTTTTTTTTTTACAGTAAAGGCAGAAAAGGTAATGACATTATTTTTATTGGTTTCATGTTTTTGACATCACAAAAACCTGCCATTTTAACTTGGATGTGTAGACATTTTATATCTACTGTATGTATATGCGCTGAAAAATTGACCTGTAAATTTACGCATACTTGCTGGCTGCATATTACATATTGCTTTATGTAAGAAGGTATTGCAGCACAATGACTATTGTAAGATGGCAAAACTTGGTATAAGGTTATGTAAATATTACAAGATGTCCCAAAGGTAAGGTGTATCTCCTTTTAGGCTGGGGATTTTTATGTCATGCTGGCAACCTTGAATTATATCAAAAGAAAATTGCTTTCTTATTTGGATATTTGTTGATTTCTGTGAAGTCATTAGTAGGATTTTCATCCAACTGTGTTAATGCAAACATCAAGAAGATTAAAGACGTTAAAAACTTCAAGTAAATTTAAAGTAAATTGATATTCCTTTCTTTGGCTGTGTGTGCGTGTGTCCAACTAGTACACTTTTGGTTATATAATCTTGTTGCACTCTCTTTAAATTATTCTCATTCAAGCACCAAATATATAATATATACAGTTTTAACTTTCCTAATTTTTTTGCAAATGGCTTCAAATTCCTGAATCATTTGAATGCAGACATAATCTAAAAATCTTCCATGTGTCTTTTGCAACAGATATGCATAACTGAATAAGACACACTAAAATCTGAAACAAAATCTGGTGCAGACTTTTTAATTGGCTGGTCGAATTAAATCCAAATAGTGGAAGGAAAGTGTGTGCACTTCGTATAATGGCCACCAGGGGGCAACAACGTCTTTTTCTCTTACATACTGTATGTGAACAGGACCAATGGTCCTGTACAAGCTTGTTATTGTCGATATTGAAACAGTTTACTATAAATTATAGGAATGAACACCTTGAAACACACAAGAATGTGTCTTAATGTTACTCACAATCCTTCCCCCTTTGTTTTCTCTCCTTTTCTCTCCTTTTTTGGAAACTCTACAGGAGGACAAAGTGGTTAGCACCTTTTCTTTCCCTTTCAGTACAACATTTGTTCCTGTCAGTAGATTGTGACGCATTTATTCGAGAGTCTATGTCCCTGCGTTCGGGCCATAGAGAGAGGTTCCATGGCTAATGAATAATGCAGACAGTGAATGAAATCTAGTATCAGTTAGCATTATCTGACGCTAACTGGGGCCACTGATTATTCATTGTCGCCTTATATCGACAAACCTAGCCCAAAATTGCTAATAGTTAATCACCTACCTTCATGGAGAAAGTTGAATTTTAGCCAGAGACCTTCTCAATGTTACATTTGCTTCATTTCTTCATTTCCATATCAGACCCATTCAGTTGTTGTACTCACAAATAGCATCTTTACTTCCATTTAATGATTTTGGTCTTTAAAATGGGACAAATGTTTGCCTCTCTATTTAAGACCAAATAGTATTAGGAATTGGTGCCATGATCAAGAACCTTCAATGTAAAATGAGCATTATTAGTTGCTAATACTACATATTAGCATTATTAAGTCAGGTTGGCATTTATAGTTTATTACTGTTTAATACTTCTTTTTAACTACACCTCAGTTCTTAGCTAATGTTCTTAATATTTGGTAAAGTATTTAAAGTTAGACAAAGATTAGTTTTGCAGTTTGGTTTGTAATTTGTTGAAGTTTGAGCGCTGTTGTTTTTGTTTGTATGCTGCTAAGATAGCTTGAGACATCTGTCAGGTTAGCTTTAGCTTACATCATCATGTTACTTGATAATTGATTGTTTTAAAGTGTTGTATTTTTACATGAAGGTTGTGCTTTTATACAATATATGTGGTTTATCTAATTTTGTTAGTAGATTTCAAAAGTTGATCAAGGCTTGTTTTATGATCATTTCTGTTCTTTGGCTGCATTCACGCCATGTCAAATAACAGTCAATTATATTTATCCTCAGAAATATTTCAAGATAACTGCTTAACTACATTTTACTGTTGAATCCGCCGCCAATTTGAGTGTTTTTCCGCATGACGTGGCAGTCAGGTGGTCAACAAGTCGGAGCGTTCAGAAAATTCCTAGTTTACAAGTTGTAATTACGAGTTCTTCAAGGACGTGAGCACTTTTTACAAGTCGGAGTCTCATAATTACGGTAATTACGACCTGGCGTGAAGGCAACTTTTTACATTAGCCCACATTCCACTACTTTGCATACGTTTCTGACATATTATCGACAATGCAGGTTTGTTTTATTTACAGTATATAGCTACATTACCTGTGGTATTCAAAAAAATGTCTAATGTTGTAACAAAGTGAATATAGTGAAAATGATTTGACCATAAAATGAGTTACAACCGATTTTTATCAGGGTAGACCCTCATCTGTCCAAAGATTAATCCCTGCTAATGTGTCTGTGTGTTTGTTTGCGTGTGCGGGGGATAGTATGTTGATGTATGAATGTAGTTAGCAGCAGGGGCTAATGCGGGATTTAGGTGTCCTATTTCTATGGTAGAAAATCCATATTGATTAAGTTGGTCAGTCTTACCAGATCATAGCAGTACTTTACATAGTGCATTACTTTACTGCTATAGCATAATCGTGGATTATCGTACTTCACTGTATTAATGTAATGTCATGTCATATCTTATCAAGTTTATGTTTAAACAAGCATGTCTCAGAGAGCATTACATTCAAAGTGGCCAAACCGCCTGCATTTGACACTTCATTACAACAAGAAATTTGAATTTAGTAAGAGACTCCCCTTCAGGTAGGTTGCAAATGCAACAATTCAATGACAAAAGAGTAATTTAAATGTACTTATTATACAGTAGAATGATGCACCAGCACAAAGTCAATGTACATAGAGGACATCACAGTGTGTGGACAATAAAACAGAGAGTGTCTTGTATTTAAGGCAACAAAATTGTTGGCTAACATTTTTACTATAAGCAGTTTGGTTATTGTCTTTATTTTCTCTTTAACTGCAAGGTGTTGTGCTAGTTATATGGCGACTTTGCACAAAACATTATTTCGCTCGGTTTTGTCAGTGATTCCACATACCAGCGTTCTTGATTCTGAAAAGACTGTCTGTCATTCATGTATGCTAATTAATCCGCCTATTAAAAATCATTTTATTGACATCAGATTGTGCTTCGTCCAATGTGTGTAGTGCGATAGGTGGTCGCAATCGAAAGTGTGTGTTATACAGGGTGTCCCAAAAGTCTCCATACTTAGGGGACTATGTTTGCCAGCACTACATCGGTTGTGCCTTCGTCAGTGGATGTTCAAGAACGTCCTCTTCTTGTTTGGTCCAATCTTTTTGAATTTGTTAATAAGTTTGGCAGCAGTGTTGCGTGTGATGTGCTCGCCATGTTTCCTGTTAAAGTCCATCGCAACCTTGCGACAGCTTCCCGATCCAGCCATGAGAATGATTTCAATACGTTCTTTTTTTGTCAAAGGCGTTCTTAAAGGCTATCTAAAAAAATATATATATATAATATAAACTAAGTATGAGTTTTTTGCTAAATAGTGTTAACTTGTTAACCCCTATGGATGGAGAGCATGTAATTACAGCATTGAGCCACCACCGTGAATTACATTAATTTTGGCCTATATTTACATTTACATTTATTCATTTAGCAGACGCTTTTATCCAAAGCCTATATACTGTACGAAATGAAGTCAGAAAGGAGTGTATTTTATTTATTTATTTATTTAGTTGAACCTACTTGTCTTGTAGGTAATTACAACAACAACAAAAAAGACTAAAATCCCTGACATTAAATCTGCTTGTCCCATCAACCTTGGCTACTGATTTGTCCACCCCAACACTATTAGCCACTCCAACAACATCTGTTCAGTTGAATGGTATATAATAGTAATGCTCCGCTCTTTTTGTGACTTGTTTCCGTGCTGTGTTCACTGTTTGCAAGTGCTCATTAGTTGTTCAACTGCTAGTCAGGGCTCGCTGTTGTTGCTCATGTCTGGGGTCGTCTTTAGTTCTTGAGTATCTTGAGTGTCATGGTAGCTCTCTGTGTGTGTGTGTGTGTGTGTGTGTGTGTGTGTGTGTGTGTGTTGAATCGAGGAATAAGCTCAATGAAACAGGTCATGAACTGTCTTCCTGGACAGTGCTGGATGACAGTGCTTGTCCATTCAGTTCTGTGTCCACTTGACACAATGTCAAAATTGAGGTCTAATTAGAAAGAAAGAAAAATATGAATGAATGAGATAAATGGCCTGGGTTATATATTGTCCTAAACACTTGCATGAGTCATGGAGTGTGATAGTAGCAGGTATGAAGGACCTCTTTTAACACTTCTTGCTTTATTTATTGAGTTAATTCATTAATGTGTTCACTTTTATCAGTCACCATCACACTAAATACATACAGCATAATGATTACAGTCTTATTACTGTGTTACTGTGAGTAACCCTCAGAGCAATTACAACAGTATATTAAGCAGGCCTTAAGGGTATTTTCAATGTTACTTTCCTGGACTGTGTATGTATCTGCATGCTGGATGTTTTTCTCAGACTCAGTAATGTGTAAATGAAACAGATATAATTTTATACATTCCCAAAATAGCGTCTCTTATGAAATATGCGGTGCCTGAGTATTTTTGTCTATTCCAAGGCCCGCCCATCTGTACCCTTGGATTATGGGATTGCTTGCTGTACTTGTCTAGTGTTTGGTCTAGTGTTTGATAAATACACCACTTTCAGACAGGCTAATCTTTCTGGTGTACTACTTAGCGTGGAAGGGTACAGTTTCAGTCTCAGTGTTAGAGATGCTCACACACAGACGTTGCCTCGTGTTGTTTCCCCAGAGCTCAGCTTCACTTTGTTAACGTATTCCCCGGGCGCCATGTTTAACAGCTAAGCTTGCTGCACTAGACACCTGTAAATATTGATGCCGTCTCGGACAACACGATCTCTTTCACCATGACTATCGCTGTCGGGGGGGTGTCAGCGAAAATGCTGATGGAAAAAAGAACGGGTTTCAACACACTGTTTTCACTGATGTGTAAGCTTTCAGCATGAAACAGCACAGATTAACGGGTTATTCTCAGGTGTATTGTATTACAGGAAGTGCATTCACTGCTAACATGAAAATAATAGCAGGTGGAGAGAAAAACTGAATTTTACCACAAACACAGTAGCAAGTTTAGGTAGATGAGATGCCTGGGTTTTTTCTTCTTCTCAGTTGTGCACCAAGCAGCAGTAAAAAAAAACAAAACAACAACAATGAGGCCAAGTCCAATGTGAATTCTAGTTAATAATTAGCAGATCCTACATTTTTTCTTTCTTTTTTAATTTTTTTTACCAAGCAAAGAGACCAAAGTCCCACCCACTGGATTTCTATTATCCCACAAGACTGAGAATTCACCTGTAACATTGCAGCAATGGGACAAAAATCGTAAATGCTTCAGCTAAATTGTAAATATGTTGTTGAAACTATGTGAAACTATATATGTAATTAAAACTTCCCACTTGACCTTATATGGTCATCCAAGACCTTTAATTCTTACTGTATGCGGTTGCTATATGCCAACAAATAATTCATCTCCAATTTTTGATAGGCAACATTACAAAACTACTATTTTCCTATGTAACTGGAAAAAGGGGGCATTAACTTTAACATAACAAAAAAAAAAGCCATGTCACATGACCAGGAAGTTTCTTTTCTGCAATCACATGGCATGGTGAAGGTCATCATCGAAAATTGTTATAAATTTTTCTAAGTTTTTATAAAATTTAAGCAAAACTACTTAAAGGGAAAAATTTAAACACTATCTGAGCCAAGTTAGCATTTATTTTTTGTCGTTTAAACAAGTTTATATATCTAGAGTATCCTGTTAAATGTAATTGTTGCCATATGGCAACAACATGTGATAATGGAACTGTGCATTCAAGCATTGAAACAGGCCTACACAGCAAAACAAAACAAAACAAAAAAAACCACTAGGCTTCTCTAATAGTATATTTACATTTTTTCACATTCAAAGTAAGAAAAAAAACCTGTTGTAATTTCAGACATGTTGCACTTGTACCTTATTTCCTAAATTTTATGTTTCAAGAGAAAGAATTAAGAATTCAAGAGAAAGAATTAAAAAGATACTTCACCCAAAACATGTTTGGATCTATTTTTTGTGTGTATTTTGAGTGAGTAAATCCATTCACATACTTTTACAACTGTAATTCCTTTCTAGAAGATATGTTATTGTTGACTATATGATACTTTCCATTGCCCAGTGTTGCCATATGGCAACAATTTACCAAATACTGCCCCCCCCCTCCGCTAAAAATAAATGAATAACTAAATAAATAAAAAGTCTTATAATTCCTTATATAATTTATTACTTTAACTAATTCAAGTAATAAAAACATTTTTGTAAATATATTATGTAAATATAATAATTAATTTAGTAGAGGGTTAAATGTTGATGTTGGTTAATTAGCATTGAAGTGTGAAGATGTTAGCAAGCAACTAGCATCCACAGCACAATTAGCAGTGGTGAATTCATTTCTACAGTCTCAAATCAACACATATAATGTTGAATTTCAGTGTTTCATTTAGAATTTTGCAGTTCCTAATCTACTGCTTTAATTACTGTTGAATGAACATGTACAGTGTTGATTTAACATTTACAACCAATTATTTCACTGAATAATTTGCTTCAGTTTGCTTCAATTTGCTCTGGAAGCCTATTTAAACATTAAGTAAACATGCAGCCTTGCTAAGATATCTTCATCGAGACACTTTTTCCTTTTCCTTCATTATTGTTTATAATGTAAAAGACACAAGAACCAGACTCAAATGTTTTTTTGTTTGTTTCCACAGAAGTCAACAATTTCACAGACTTTTCAACATTTCAGAAAGTAAAATGCATCAATGTGTTAAAATTAATGATATGAACTCGCTCTAAACATAGACCCACATTAAATGTTAAATGATGTTCCAGGCAGCATTAACTTATTCATGTCCAAATTTTACCTTGTGATTGTATGGACATGGATGTGCTGAAAATTCATGCAGGTTCCACAAGATTTCCACAACTTTTTTTTTTTTTAAAGAAATGTGGCTCTCGCAACTTTACTTAGTGGTGGAATCTTAACCATCACAGTCAAGATAAAGTGGTGCTCATGATGATAGTAGTATATTAAATCAAATAGATTTGAATGGATTAAAAAAAAATTATTCCATCCATCCATCTATTCATCCTACACAGGGTTGCAAGGAGCCTGGAGCCTAATAGAAGTCGACCGATGGCGGAATTTACCGATAGCGATAACTAAGTTGGGCGGTACCTACTGATAACTGATCGTTTCTAAAATTGATACTGAATGAAAACACAACACTCAAAGTAAAATACTGCTGAACTTTATCACAGCAATAAACAGTACTGACTGTACCATAAAAATGTACTGTACTTTTGTAAACTCTATAAATATATAAATACCAATATATTAACTATTTATAAATATTAAAGTAAATAAAAGATATATATCCACTGAATCAAACTGAACGAAAAAGTAACACTACAAATAACAATTAAAAATAAAGACATCCAAAATGAATCAAAAATCACTTCAGTGTTAAAAAAAAACCCCACTTTGTCATTGATAGTTTTTATTTCACCTCTAGAGGCCGCTCTCGTACTGTATAACAACAACGGACTCTTCTCAGCGACTCCCGCACGGACGCAACTGGGAAAAACTATCGGTGTGGATTTTTGCTGATAACCGATAGTTCCAGCAATTGTTTATCGGTGCCGATAAACCGTTCAATCAGTCGACCCCTAGACCCTATCCCAGGGAACTTGGGGAACAAGGCGGGAGACACCCTGGATGGGTTGCCAACCCATTGCAGCCACAATTGCACACATTCATACATCCATTCACACACTACGGACAATTTAGAGATGCCAATCAGCCTACAATGTATGTCTTTGTGCAACAGGAAACCCCCGAAGCATGTAGAGTACATGCAAGCTCGAACACCCAACCCTGGAGGCGCAAGGCAAACATGCTAACCACTAATCCACCGTGCCCAACCCCCCCACAAAAAAAAGTATATTCACGATCTTTAAATATAATAATAACAAAATAAACTCACTCAGGTAAACCTCAAAAGTAGGAACTTGTTACAATTACTTTCTGGAAACATAAGATAATGCATGTTTTTAGGATAATGAATATAAATGTCCAAAGATAAAGATATTTAAAGACAAAGGTCTAAAAAAAAAACCCCACTAAATTGGAGTTTATGTTTTTACTGTCCACTTGCAACTTGCTCAGTTATTACAGTTATAAATAAATAAAGTCATATTAGTAGAGTAAATAGCTTGGAAGATTGAACTTACAATCTATAAACTATATTGCAGCTTCTCTGGGGACTTATAACCTCCTCGCCTAGCAACAAATGGTTTAGTCTGCACCTCACAGACATGGCCCGTAAAAGTGTTTGGTGAATATCTTTGTGATTTTTTTTAAACAGTGGACCTTTGTCTGTGTTGCAGTAACGTAACAGTTATGTTATCGGAGGAAAACAACAGATGTGAATTGTGTTCCATCTGAAAGGAGCGATAAGCAGTTAAACAGTTCTCAAAGAAAGAAAGAAAGATTTGAAAAAGAAAAGAAACCAAAAACAAAAGAGATCTTTCTTAGAGGTCTTTTTATTTTATTTATTTATTTATTTTTTTTAACTGTGTCTGAGTCTGGTGTGGGTCAGTAGGAAGCCAGCCATATGATACCTATGACATCTCACTCAGCGCTGCATCAATATTTCACTACATCTTTGCGGTTAGCTCTTCTGCTTTGTGCTTCATACTGTCTGGTCATATAAGATGACATTCATCATATCACTAACACCATGGCAGTGTAGGATTCAAACCAACATATTTGTGAAATGTACAGGCGGGAAAGAGACCCAGCGAGGTACACCAGGATTTGGGAATGATTTTCACTGTGTTGAATAGCTTAGTTATGCGTCTTCATATTAATGTTGCGTATAAATAGTGTTTTTTTTATTATTGTTACACATTGGAACTGATCAGTAAATTTGGACAGAAACCTGAGAGAGGGGTTTCACTTTTCTTGACGGTGTGCACAAATGCAATGTGGGTGTTTGACCACCAGAGTGCGGTAGATGAATGAGAAACGCTCAGATGATAGTCGGTCCGTTAAAGCGAAATGGCACGTGGCACCTTAAAAAAATGCTTACCCACATTTTAGCGAAACAAATCATTTACATTAATTACAGATTCATGTGGATCATTTTACTGGTCGGTGAGTGGCCATGCAAACCCGACTGAAAATATGGACGGCTAACATAAGTGACTAAAACCCAGCGGTTGAGTAATTTCAGTGACCTTCAGTACATAGAAGTCAGCGTCGTGTGAAATGTGGTGGTCAACAACAGCTGTCAAGCAGCTAATTTCTGCATCATCGGCGACATCAACTATTAATGCGGTGCACAAGGTTTTTTCTTCCTAAAGGTTCCTGTAGAGAGCGAGAGAGAAGACGAGAGAGAGAGAGAGAGAGAGAGAGAGAGAGAGAGAGAGAGTATGTCTAGCTTTCCATTATAGCAGTCTATTTTTGGAATCAGGTTCACTGACTATGAAATGTGCAAACTCAGGAAGTGGTGGTTGTGCAATAGCGGAAGGGGGGAGAGGAGTGAACTGAAGAGGAGAGAAAAGATGAATTAGAATGAGTTATGCTGGCCAAGCAAGATGAATTTATGTGGAATTTGACTGAACACTGATATAGTACTGACAGTTATTTAGTCGTTCTCTCATTCATTCATTCATTCATTTATTTTCAGTAAGCACTTGATTACTGAATCTGGTCAGAATCATGGTAGATCCCGAGCCCATCCCGGGAATGCTAGGTGAGAGGCAGGAATACATCCTGGACAGGATGCTAGTCCATCACACGGCCCAATGCATACACATTCATACAGAAGGACAATTTAAGCATTGCCAGTGCATCTACCAGGATGTTTTGGGAGGTGGGAGGAAACTGGAGAACCTAGAGGAAACCCACACAGATCCACATGGGGAGAACATGTGAAACATATGAATAGAATGTAACCCGAGTTTAGGATCAGGGAATAGGGACAGGGGACCCTGGAGCTGAGGGTACTCAATGCACACAAGTAATCACAATATATACAGAAATATATGTACCTTTGCATACAAGTCTAATAGCAATCGCATTTAAGTAAGAGGTTACTACTAAGTGCTATAAATGCTGTATAATCAGCAGCAGCAGAATGCGAGTCACAATATTCGCCTTAGTGATACTGACAACTAGGAATCCGATACAGTGTTCATGAACTGGCACTTGTACTCATACTTCTAAAAATGAATCGATACCAAAAACCTATACCACACAATGTAGTGTATGTACAGCACTCATCACTCAGACATTGCCGCACAAAGAAACAGCAGCAGCAGAGCACAAAATGTCCGTGGTTTAGAGATTAACGACACAAATCAAAGCATAGCAGACTGCAAATCATCTGTCTCACTGTACTGCTGTGTAACTAAAAATACTGGTATCGGTATTGGTATTGGTGAGTACTACAGCAAAAGTATCGGTACTCGTACTCGCTCTTAAAAATCTGGTATCGATGCATATCTACTGATAACGCAAAAGACGCCAATGTGCTAATGAGCTCTCTAAAAATATATTTTTTTTTATCATATTCTCTGAGATTTCAGTGGGTGTTATGATCAATTGAAGCGTTTCTGTGATGAGTAAAAACAGTTCATTTTAGTCAAATAAATGCAGTCCAGCTTTTAATGGTGAATGGCCCTCTCCCTTTTCCCATTGCCCTGCTCACCAGCAGCTAAACACATGACATGATACTCCACACACAGAAACCCAACTGATCCTGTGTAATGTTATAACAGACTTGCGGCAATAAAATAATAAATTTGTTTACACTAATTGAAAATGTACAATGGCGAAATGGAATGCCAGTGTACTGCGAGAAAGGGTCAAAGGTCCTTAAAGGTCAGGGTTTTATATTGTATATTGCAATGCATATTCCAATACAATCGCAATACATAAGCACAGGCACTCTTTTCAGAAGTGATGCCATGACTGAAGAATGGTAATTTAGCATTAGATACTCATCACTGGACTCAAAGAGAGTCCCCGGTCCTGACTGGACTTCCTGGGCATGTTTAATTACCTCTGGAAGATAATTACTGAGGAGATGCACCAATCTGAGGCTAATTGCGATCAAGCCTTGGTAAATAGGTCAGAGCTGATGTGCCCGGTCATGGCAGTAGCTGAAAGAACACGGCTGAATCCAGGACACAGTGGAGAGATTGGGCTAATGAAATCTAGGGAGGCTAGAGTGCCAGAAGTAGTAGATGACTTCTTTGTTGCCCTTTAGGAATGACCCTGCATTGGTGTTTGATAATCCAGAGTAGATTATAACTGCACAGATTACCATTATGTGCATGGCTGCTTAGCTTCTATGATTGCTGTGAGAAAAAATATACAATTAGAATAGAATTATAATAATGAAAAAAAAAGTAGTTGACTAGTTCAACAAACAGACTTCATGTTAAAACCATAATGAACTTTCGTTTACTTTCACACTATCTGTTGTTACCCAGATGATGATGGGTTCCCTTCTGAGTCTGGTTCGTCTCAAGGTTTCTTCCTCATTTCATTTTAGGGAGTTTTTCCTCGCCACCGTCACCACCAGCTCGCTTTTTTCCTGTGTCATTCCACTTTATTACACATAACTTTATTTATGGACTTTAATGTTGTGAATTCTTTATATTTCCAGATTTCTTGAGTTAATACTGATGTCTGGTGAAATTTTCATGTGAATAGCCTCACTGGAAATATATTTACTTAAAAAAAAATTACACCAAAATACTCTGCTCTCATGTATATCGAACAATTTCAAACAAAACACAGGTTTATCCAAAAAAATAAAAATAAAAATGTCTTTGTTAAATATAGGAGAGCAACAGTTATCAAATCAGCCGATTTTGGTCAGGCCCAAATTTCAACCAGGCCATTTTTGGATTAATTGCTCATGTATGGGCCACATACACACAAGAGAGTGTAGGGCACATTACAGCTTAGTGTTAGCTCTAATAAAGTGTTGTACAGCATTAATAGAAAATGCCGTGGCAAAAGGAACCCAAGTATACACTAACACACTAATTTTGCTTTAGTTAATGGCTTTCGAATGAAACAACCGGGTTTGATGAAATGTTCATTATATTTGTGTGTGTAGTTGAAATACCTACAGCATGACAGCATAAACCCTAAATAAAAGGGTTATATAACTGCAAATTATATGATTTGAAGCTGATCATTTAATGTTTATATTAGTTGGTTTTCTGATGCATAAATTTGTACACGCTCAATATACAAACATTTTCCTAGATTCATGTGATTTTCATGAATACCAAATATCTTGTGTAAACACTTGTATGAAAGATTTACAAATAAATCAGTTCATATCTACATCTTCATATGTCTTTCTTCTCACTGGCAGGTCTTAAGGGAATACTTTAATGAAAGCTAATAAGAAAAACAAGATCACACAGACCCATGTTTGACTTCATTCACGAAATGCTTTGGTTCATTGTTAGCATTTCGGAGTGAAGCACGCCTCTGTTCGTCTTCAAAGGAGGTCTCCTGGTGTCTCTCACATCGGCCAGACTGGCTTATTTTTGCCAAAATGATAGGAACAGTCTGCTGTACCATATGCCACCTCTCTCTCTCTCTCTTTCTCTCTCTCTCTCTCTCACACACACACACACAGACACACACATACACACACATATTTACAGCAGATGCCTAAGGAACTAGATAATCATGATATTCGTTGATTTTCATGTGATTTTTCCACGATTAATTTATTTTTGTGAGTTTTAAACTATTCATTTATTTTCATGTGAATTTTACACGATTCATTTTCTTTCATTCGATTTTTACATGATTCATTGATTTTTACTGTGTGTTTACAGAATTAATTCATTTGAATGATGTTTTACGTATGATTCATATATTTTTACATGATTTTTACATGATTCATTGATTTTCACGCGAGTTTTGCATGATTCGTTTTTCAGGAGATTTTTAAATAACAAAAAATAAATAAATGCACCTTCACACGAGCTTTTCAGATACAATTCCTGAGGGGTTGATCAGACCAAATGGCAACTCTTGATGCCTTACTCAGTCATTACCTTCAGCGATTGCTCCTGCTGTCATTTGCTCACACTACAGTTGTTATCTTTCCATTTTCAAACATTTGACCCACAGTCCATGGTTTCATAACACTCATACGTTCATGAAAATATATATATAGATAGTCAAGCCTGCTGACCTCACCACCACAAGCTTGCTGGTTTCTTGTTTTTCTGATAGCTCATTGTGGGACTTAGCGCTAATGATGCTATCCTGAAAAATCTTCTTAATCCTGATATATTGGCTCTGGTCTTACTTTTGAATTTATACTGTTAGGCTAATGAACTGTCTTTCCCACAACAGCAGTCTCAGCCTCATCCTCATTTTCAGTGAATAGAGGTCCAAAACCATGATTAGCAAAGTAGCTAGCTGCAGTGTGCAAACAGGTTCAAGAGTACAACAGAACTAAGCTTATTGGCTAATCAGCATTGTGCAGTCCCACAGCATTTAACACCTAATTACATTTTGTGTTGCTCACCTCATGGCTCTGCACTCTACAGCACTAATGTAGTGAAGACTAACGTAATATCCATGGCTAACACTTTTCACCTTTCTGTCTGTCAGGTAATGTGGGTATGTAACTTGTGCCGAAAACAACAAGAAATCCTCACAAAATCTGGAGCATGGTTCTACAGCGGCCCGGGCTCCACGATGCCTCCGGAGGTCGCCGGGGTCATGCGCAGACGCCATGAGGAGGCCCCTCAGGAGAAGAAAGCCAAACTGCAGGATGCTTCATTATTATATCACAGCACCACAGTGGAACGCAGCAGGGCCCCCAGTCTCCTTCGTCAACACTCCCTTGACCCCGAAAGGTAAGGACCAAATCGGCACTGGAATTTGAAATACCCTTACTTATCCTTACTTATTGTCTGGCTCTAGTAAGCTTGAAAAATTTGACCCAGGTATTTACTTAACTTGGTTTTCATTAATGGTGCATTGAATGATACAGCTCTATCAAAGCCCTGGTGTGTGGTTGAAAGCTTGCATTTGGATTAGTCAAATGTTTGAAGCATTTGTGTGAAATCTTGGGTTACATTTACGAATGTTTTCATAGCCAAAAATCGGGGGTGGGGGTTGTGTTAGATGGGTGCTGGGCGAAAGACCAAAATGAAATCAGTTAACAGTCACTGACTATCTCTGCACTATACTAGTAGCTATAATGTCATTGCTTGCTAAGTAAAATTATAGTCCCAAATGACTCTACTGTCTAGTGTAGGAATTTTAGAAGAGTAGTATCGTCTCAAATGGAACACTAACGTTTTTTTGTTGTTGTTTTTTTTAAACTGTAAGCCGTTTCGCAACCAATGGCAAATGACTTCAAGCGCACATAATGGGAGAGTAAATAACAACCTATTCAGCCGTACCTTGATACGAATTATTAAATTATTAAAATGTTGAAAAATAAATCACACAACGTGGGCTAATTTAATCCAGCATCCGCTACACAAGCAAAGCTGCGACTGTTGAGTGTATGAAGTGTCCAACACTCCACACTTCATTTTTTTTTTTTTTCGGTTGAATAAATATATTCAGTGTGAACACACTATTCACACTATTTGAACTACAAAATGGCGTAGAATAGTGCGTAAGTATGCGATTTGGGACGCAACTTATGCGAATGGGTGTAACTGGTTGATAAATTTGTTATCTGACACTTTACTGATGTAATGGAAAATAGAATTTGTCCTCCAGTTAAACGTATTTTGATCCAACAACGACAGGTAGCATCATTTAAACACTGAGCCGTGTACATTGAGTGAGACTGGTAGATTACACAACTGGTAGATTAAGCTTGCCTTAAAAAGAAACAAGCCAATGTGCTGTTTGAGATAAGATTAAGCCACCTTGTTGTTTTCTAATGAAAGTCTAGAAGTGAAATGCATGCATCAGTGAGCTAGCTTATATGATCCTGTGTCAGCGGCAATGAAGCAAACTAAATTAAAGTCGCTCTGGAAATGTGGTAGCTCCTGCTTGAGACAAATAAATGCTTAGAGGTATTTGTAACGAGCAGAAAGCTTAGATGTCAGTTAGGTGGTGTATTAGCAGAAGGAGCTTTGGGCGAGCATGTATGGTTAAAATGAGCTAGTAGCAACATAAACCAGAAAAAAATAGGTTTGCATATCATCTAGTGGGAAATATTCTGTACTGTATGTAAACTGCTTGTTGTTGCTATTTATATAAAATGTACAATAGTACAAAAGCTTTATAATTAGCATGTTGTATTGGCTTCCCTACACGTATGCTCTGTGCTTATAATTTGCTGCATAGTGAGACTCCGCATCATGATCGTTAGTGCACTGGTGCATTTGTGTTCACTTGCGTTGGAGGGAAAAGAGTATTGAGGGAGGGCCTGAAACTGTCATTTTGTCCCCATTTTCAATGAGATTTGACACGATAGCCATATTTATTAGGCATGAGAGAAGGTGTGTGAGGGGTGTGTGAAAGTATAACTCATAGTGGGATACTGGGATTATAATAAGATCGTAATATAAACAAAGTACAACTGAATAGTCATGAGACAACGTTGTGTTATTTTAATCATTCCTCTGGTTTTATGTCTTTCTCTGGTCTAGTACTTTCACATTTACTGCGTTTGGCAGACACCTTACATCTATCTCATTTACACAACTGAGCAGTCGAGGGCCTTGCTCAAGGGCCCAGTAGTGGCAGCTTGGCAATGCTGGGATTTGAACTCAGGATCTTCCAAACAGTAGTCCAACGTTTTAACCACTGAGATTCAGTTTTTTCAGTTTATGAGAACTATGATGGAAAGATACTTAGGTACCAATCAGAAGGGACAAGATTTCTGAACATACAGTAAGTAACTTGTCGTCAATTTATTGTCACGATTTTGAGGTGGAGACGGATGCAAGTGCAGATAAAAGTTTAATAATAATCAAAACAAAGACAAAAGAAGCTATAAACACGTGGCAAAAACACTAAGGCGAGGAATAAACATGACACAAGGACCAGAACAGAACCAACGGCAAAGTGGGACAATTAATGCAAGACAAAAGTGCAATGCAAACTGTGGCTATATATATATATATATATATATATATATATATATATATATATATATATATATATATATATATATATATATATATATATACACACAAACATAGTGCTCGTTAATTAGAACATGATTCAGGTGCAGGTGGTCATATGACTGTGATGTAGTACAATGGCTGCTGGGAGTTTTTGACATATTTAGACAAGCAGACATTTGCTCCTGTTTGAATCAGTGCCTGTGGTTTTGAGTGTGGTTATTTGCCCATAGAACTGCTTTTCACTGGATGTTTTTTGTTTTTTTGCACCATACTGTGTAAACACTAGAGACTGTGTGAAAATCGTAGAAGATCAGCACTTTCTGTAATATTTAAACCAGTTTGTGTGCCACTATAACCACGACTGTTCGTCCACAGACTCGGTCAGAAACGGGACTCGCTTCCTGATCTGTTTATTCTGGAAGACTTGAAGACATTTTAACATGCATGTCTTCTCTTTCTAAAATGACAACTGCGGACCTCACACTCATCCATCCTAGAGCTCCCGCTCATCTAAAGGAGGTGTAGCCTTACAAAATACAGTACATGTGATCGCTCTCTCTCTCCTTTGAATCCATGTGTGACGTACTTTATACGCTATATTTCCACCGGTCTTGACGATATCCATCCATACAAACAGATGCCTGCACCCTTGAAGCCAGGCCACATGCTGTGTGCCACACTGATCCCATGTGCTTGTGTGTCTGCGGGACACAGGGAATTGTGGGTAATCATGGTGCAAAACGCCACAGGGAAGGCCAGGTGATCTCACCTGGACTTGGCGTAGGTTTGTGTGTGTCAGCGAGCGAGTGGGTGTTAGGTCTTTCCAGGTGAATTTTGAACAATGCTTTTGCCAAAACGATGACAAAAGCAAGTCCCTCTTCACTCCGTTCCGATGAAAAGAACCATATGACTAGGATAATAACTCGGCATGTATCTGAACAGTTCAGGAGAATTCATAGCGTCTAAGTCTGTGAATGCTATTAGATAAAAATGCACAAAACACACATGCTACCATCACAGTCCAAATGTTTCTGCTGTTCGTTTAGGTTACAGGGGTTCCATGGGTTTCAAACATCATTGCACAAAACCTCTCGCTTCTCGTTAGGCATATTCTTCCTACTGTTGGCTTGTGCTTGTTGAAAGATTTCTCAGAAAGGTGAGAGGTGCAAATCGTGCCTAACATATGGTTCTGAAGCAGTGTCTGCTTCCCGCATTATGTAACTGAATGCATTAGTGCACCACCTTGGTGGACTTTACAGCTCCTTTCACACAGCTATATTTGTGCTTTCAAAAGTCGATCGAATTCTGTTGTCTTAAAGATGCTCACTTAAAATATTTTTATACAAAGCAGAAGATCATATTACCCCCTTATGCTAGCTGCATTAGGAAATAATGCAGTCAGTGTTGTTAGTGTTACTAACAACAAATTGTAAATGTCAGTCACAATGGCTTTACTAATAACAATTTCATAGAAACCACTTAATTGAATTAATAGAGACCATTTAGCATTATTTAAATGTGATCAGTATGAATCAGTAAGCATTTTAGTGTTCTTGATTCAGTCATTATCCCAAATAACGAAAAAAAAGATCAAATAGTGTATGCTTCAAGTTTTAAAAAGTATGAAAAACAGATATTTCTAAAGTTTGCATTTCCCATCTTCTTTCATAACTTGTGTGCCCCGCCCACTCCGCGCCTTTAAAATTGCCTTCAAAGTCTTTCGTAGCAAGCTTTTTGTTGTTCCCAAACAATATTTTCAATTCATCCTTTGAATTGTCTTGTTGCAAGGGGTGGACCCATATTTAGTTTTTAACAATTTAAAAATTCTTTTTGTCTATAAATTCTAAAGCCTTTAATCTATTCAACAACTATGGGGGTGCAAACTTTTGCACTCAACCGTACCTCAATACTAAATACAACACTATGAGATTAATATCTAAGTAAAGCACATGGAAATACAAGTAAACACACACACACACACACACACCGATCACTTTAATAGGAACATCTGTACACCAGCTCATTCATGCAATTGTCCAATCAGCCAATCATGTGGCAGCAGTGCAGTGTGTAAAATCATGCCGATACAGGTCGAGAGCTTCAGTTAATGTTCACATCAAAATTCATAGGGTAATGGGAGAAAAAATGTGATCAATGACTTTGAACATGGCATGGTTGCTGGATTATGTATTTAAGAACCTGCTGATCTCCTAAAAACAGTCCCTAGATTTTACACAGGATAGTGCGAAAAACAAAAAAACATCCAGTGAGCGGCAGTTCTGTTGGAGGAAGTGCCGTATTGATGAGAGAGCTCAGAGGAGAATGGTCAGACTGGTTTTTGAGCTGAAATAACAAGAACTCTTTACAATCATGGTGAGTAGAAACGAATCTCAGGATGCACAGGACGTTAACTCGAGGCGGATGGCCTAAAGTACAACAGCAGAAGACCACATCAGGTTCCACTCCTATCAGCCAAGGACAGGAATCTGAGTCTACAGTAGGCACAGGCTCACTGAAACTGGCTAGTTGAAGATGTATTGAGCTGCTACTACACATTTGGCTTATTGCATGAATGAGCAAGTGTACAATTGTTCCTTAAAAAGCGGTCACTGAGTTTATTTGGATTGCTCTGTAGAGTTGTACTATTTGATGTAATCTGCACTTTAGCACAGCAGACACAGATTCATTCCTGACCATGATTGAGGAAGTCATCATGATTTCAGTATCTGTAAAACCTGAGGATGAAAACTACTGAGATTCTACAGCTGATGGAGAAAGTATCTGTTCTGAGCCTTTTTGAGTCATTCTGATGTTCAAGCTGGCTTTGATAGTGATTGTGGTTCTGAAGACTCGGAAACAGCGTCTCAGTCTGAGAGCTCAGTTCTGACTGACTCCGTTTCAGTCAGTCACTCCAACACACTTTTGGCTGAACGCCACCCCTTCTGAATCCTGCCTAAAAGCTGAAAAACCACACTCATTAATCTTAAAGAATGTATAAATTAACCCCCAATTTCCTGCACTGGAGAAATCCTTGACAGCCAATTTATAGCTAGAAATAACGTGCAAAGGGCCCTAATTTGTCTTGGTCTCTGAAGTGTCATTTTGAGTGACCACACGGGTACAGAGTGAGGGGAGGGGGTTGGATAAACCAAGAATTGCGCTAGGATTCAAAATTAATTACGGCTGTGAAATCTTTCAAGGTTTCACACTTCTTTCCCATCAGCACCTCCTCCCACCATCTGTGAAATGTATTGTTGTTTTATTAGCGCAAGACAAAACATGACGCCCAACAAGCCAGGCCTTTTCACAAGAACAACCGCTCATGTGGCGGCCTCGCATATGGGATACTGACTCCTTTTTCTTCAAGGCCTGGTATTAATATTCACAATTATTCATTTAGCAGATGTTTTTTTTTTCCTTCCAAAACGAGACTGAGCGTTTTTCTTTAAAGCTACAGCACTAGCTCTCTGGCAGTCCTGAGATTTGAACTTCCAATAATTAGCACAGAATCGTAACATTTAATCTTAAGAGATGCTTATTATTTAAAATAAGACATTTTGTAATAACTGAACACATATAGTAAATGTGTATGTTTTTGTAGCTGGGCCTGTGTACTGAAATAGCCCATGTGATGTGTTTAATGGCGCTGAAGGAGTGACAGAAGCATCGACTAAGACAGGAAGCAGTATGTGTGAAATGCTGAAGCAGCACTCAGGAGCCTTTTTTTGTGGCTGAATGATCATGCATCTGGAGAAATGTGTATAAGATGGTAGGATAGGTTCTAAAAACTGCACCTGTCTCACGAACAGCCCTGGGGAGGCTTTGGCTAATATTAGATTCCCGCATGTTTCTCCTCACCACAAATAACAGCCAATAATTACAACATTGTCAAGCTTGAAGACTTTAGCTGAGCTTTCAAAAAGTCAGAGTTTTGGGGGAGAGAGACCGGTCAAAGTCGATGAATCCGATTAAAGGAGAAAAAACAAGTTTGGATTTATTCTATCTTGGCCAGTGGCTCAAGGTTTTAGTTTTATAAATGCAAAAAATCTTAGGCTGTGGGTTGTCAATCCTCCAGAGCCGCTCTAACAAATTTAGTTCATGCGTAGTTTAATCCACATTTGAATCTGGATTTGGCTCTCGAAATGCAAGAAAAGCTAAAAATGTGTTCTTGGTTTTAACTATAAAACACACAAATGTAATATGGTAAAACAAGGACTAGTAGATTTAGGAATAGTTTCTTCCCGAAAGCTATTACCATGATAAACAAACATATGTACTGAGTCCACAGCATATGTATATAGTGTCTCAAAACTGTGCATTTCATAGTACCTCCCCCATCCACCCCAATATCTATCTTGCATATCTATCTTGCATATATTGTATATCTTGTTTATTTATTTTGTTTATTTATCTTGTTTATTTATCTGTGTATTATCAGTTTATTCTTCTAGTGTATTGAATGTACATGTTGCACGGAACAAAAAGGAGTGGCTCTTAATTTCATTGTACATATGTATAGTGACAATAAAAAAGGCATTCATAAGGCATTCATGGTAATCTGTACGTGTATTATAATTGAGTGTATACATTATGGCTACTATCTCCTGCTTCCTAATACATGAAACGTAAACAAGCAGAAGTTGAGAAGTAAATGCACCACTATTAATATGAAATACAATTTTAAAAAAGATGGGTGAAATGTCAGTCCCTCCAGGATTCCATGTTTTTGCGATTGCAGAAATGAACGCAAAATCAAGCAAACGCTGCAATATTCGGGAGGAGCTTGACATTTTTCAGAATTACCCCAGGTTTTTCGCAGATTTGGGCCAAGACGTGTCATATGACATCATCACACTCTGCATTCAGACAAAACCCTCTTCGATTCACGTGCGTTCCTGCGATTGCAATTTCGCCAGTTCAAGTAATTAAAAAAAAAGCACAAACTCATCAAACTGTATCGCAAAATTTGAAAAATCCCACTGCAAAATCAAGCATTTTGGAACGCAACAAGCACAAAAAAAACCTCAGCGAAATCCTGTATGGACTGATATGTATGGTATAAAACATAACGGACCCACACACGTACAGCTCATCAACATGGGAGAGTGTACAGGACTTTTTTTCTGGGTAACATAACAAGCTCCATTTTTTTCTGTCTTATTATATTCAAGAAAGAAAAAAAGGGGCTGGTAAAGGAATGACTGTTTATAACTGTTATAAAGTAAGTGATAACATTAAGTAACTTGTTTTGCAGACGTTCCACAACATTAAATGTAGCAATAAATGGTTAACAATGATGACCTGTAGTTCTTATTAATAAAGAAAAAATGTCATCGTCAGCACGTTGCTGTTTTATTTATAACTGAGGAATAAACCTCTTCGGGAGATCTTGTTATTGGAGAATAATCAACTCTAAGGTAATAACTCTGCATCACCTCGGGCCGCATCGTACCACCCTGTCGTCTGTCGTGTTTTATTCCTTTAGATATTACTCACCCCTAACTATAACTAGTGATGAGTAACAGAATGACCGATCCGTTGATGCTTTAGAGAAGAAATATGCTAATTAAAATATCCCCAATGATTTGTTTGAATGATTTAATGATGTGAAACATACAGTTCCTGCCTACTCCTTTTTTGACCATTAACTATGGTGCTAATGGCTATGATTTATCAGTAAAATCCATCGTTGTGTTTTTTTTCCAGCCAAGATTAAATGACTGTCCAAATATGGCCTACTTCCCATCAGTATCATTTAGCATTGTACATAATAATGTAGCACAATCCATTTCAGCTGTTTTTTTTTTTCCCTATAGTAGATTAGATTATACAATGTCTTAGGTTCCATCCTAAATATATTTCAATAGAAAATATCTATTTGCGTTTATTTCTCAGGCTTTTTTCAGACTTCTCTAGTAATTTGTCATTACAAAATTCTTTCTCTCTCCTATATTAATTCTTTGGCTGACCTACATTAAGCCACGCAGTGCTCTATATGGGTCATGGGTTTGTCCTTCATTGGCATCTCACACTATGTAATAGCCTTTAGTCTACGCTTTGTGCACAAGGACGAGCTCGAATCACTTTGCGGAAAAAGCTCATTTGCTACCTGAAATTTAGCTCCTATCCATTTTCAGGGAGGTGTAGTGGGATAACAGTGAGAACGTTGGTGTGGTCCATTCTGAGGATGAAGCCTATGCAGGGGAACACATAGGCACAGCAGGCATTTGTAGGTTATAGGCCAACTTCAAGTATTAACTCTTTTTTTTAGCAGAGGCCATACAAATTTTATTTCCGCCTGTTTTGGGGGTGCATGTGTTCAGCATTTAATTCATTAGTGATGTCACACTCCACAGTACTGCTTTATGGTTCATATGAAAGTAGACTGTCAGGGCTTTAAGGGCTGTCAGGGCTGAATTTGCATTTTTTTTTACAAGTATTTATTTATTTTTTACCTAGCCTACTAGGTTTAAATGTTATAATTTTATTGTGGCAGGTGTATAAGGTGTTCACTATCAAATAACCTTTAGTTGTTATGTCAATTTGATCTCTGTACCAGTGTTATTGTGGAGAGGTGTGAATTGTTTGCCCAGCAAGGGGCTCACACCCCTCCCCGTTCCCATCGACCTGCTCACCAGCAGCTAAAAGACAGAGTCACGATACTCTACACACAGAAAGCCAACAGTGTCCTGACTCTTATCTGAATCTTATAACAAACCTGCGGTGTTAAAATTGGTTTATACTGATTGAAAATGTCCACTAATTCAATTAGCATTCTGGCAGCGGAATGGAACACCAGTGTACTGTGAGAAAGGATTACATTTCCTTCAATTAATAATAATAAAAAAAAACATTAAACAAAAAAGAGCCGGGTCCATGATTTTCCTGTGTATTTAGGAAAAGTTTTGGTTGAATTTTTGCTGATTTTTTAATTAATTTATTTATTTTTCCTGGTTGCAGTTAAGCATTTTTCACACATTTTATTATTATTATTATTATTATTATTATATATTTTTTCATTATTTACTTGCCCAAATCCTAATCCAAAATCCTCACAAACACACCTTGACATGATCATACTCCTAAACTAAAAGTGAATTGGCCTACTTGATGTCAAAGATTTTTTGTAAAAATTTATGTCAATATACAGTAGATAATGATAAGCAACTATTTTAGAACTATCATGAAAGAACTGTTTACAGAAACTCTGGTTTTAATGCTGCTTCATTAGAAATAAAGATATGTTACTTTTTTAATATTACAAAACATTGTGATATAATGCTCACGGTGGCTTAGTGGTTAGCACATTCACCTCACACCTCCAGAGTCGGGGGGTTGTTCCCACTGTGGCCCTGTGTGTGCGGAGTTTGCATGTTCTCCCCGTGCTGCGGGGGTTTCCTCCGGGTACTCCGGTTTCCTCCCCCAGTCCAAAGACATGCATGATAGGCTGATTGGCATGTCGAAAAAGTGTCCGTAGTGTATGAATGGGTGTGTGAATGTGTATGTGATTGTGCCCTGTGATGGATTGACACCCTCGCCAGGGTGTACCCCGCCTTGTGCCCCAATGCTCCCTGGGATAGGCTCCAGGTTTCCCCGTGACCCTGAAGGAAGGATAAGCGGTATAGAAGATGGATGGATGGATGGATTGTGATATAATAGTTATTTGAGTAATAATTGAAAAACGTGATGTGTCACGTAATTGAGGGTTAGGACGGAAGCAAGTCCAAGAATGGCAGTTTAATAAAATAACAAGTCCAAGGGATCAGGCAAAAATCAATAAACAAAGACAGGCAGAGGTCAGGCAATCAGGCAAACAGTCCGAGCAAGGCAAGGCAAAAAGACGAGGTCTAAAACAAGAACAAAGTCAAAACCAGAATAAACAAACTCCTCATTTGGAGTTTATTTATTAATTTGTTAATTATTGCTTAAGGCTTGGTAACGGCAGAGACAAAATGTAACTGAGCGTAATACTTCACCATACCTGTGTGTGTGAGAGAGTCTCTTAAGTAGTGTGGGGCCATTGATATTGCAATTGGGAACAGGTGTTTCTGATTAGGTCTCAAGAGAAGGTGATGTGACAGCGTGTAGCTTTGAGAGTTGTATTCGTCGGCCATGGCTGTAGTTTTTGGTGCGTTTCACCACATGATGCACTGAACTCAAGTGAACACATGGCATCATGTAAACGATATGCGATCATATCGCACGTGAGAAAATCAAATCTGATGTATAAAACCAGGATGGCACATTCTCCCCAGTGTTGTCTTGGGGGTTTCCCAAAAACATGCATGCAGCTGGACTGGCTATGTGAAATGGGCTACGTGCACAAACATTATAACCAAAATGACACTTCTGCTTCTAGCTCATCCACTGTAATGGCAGTGGTGGTTTTTTTTTTCAATTTTTTTTTTTTTTTACACCCAGTGTCTGCAGAAGCTCCCCGCAAATGAACGTCAATTACTGAAAATGAATGGATGGATGGATGGATAGAATAAGAAATTGTGAAAAATTTACATGTGAAAATAAATGTGTGAATATAAAAAAATACATGCATAAAATGTGTGAAAAAAATTATATATATATATATACACACACACACACACATGTATATGCCTGTGTGTGAAACATGTCATGTCAAGTGTCTAAAAAGCCACGTATCAATTTCATGTAAACTTTTCTGTAATTGACAAGTTACTGCGAGAATCATGGCACGTGAGATGAGAACGAAATCGCGATCCATCCGTTTTCTGTACCACGTATCCTACACGGGGTGGAACCTATCCCACCGAACTCGGGGCACAAGCCCAACCCATCACACAGCTAAATCACACATACTACAGACAATTTCGGAAATGCCAAACAGCCTACAAAGCATGTCTTTGGGCTGGGGGATGAAACAGGAGTACCAGGAGATAACCCCCCCGAAGCACGGGGAGAACATGCAAACTCCATGCACACAGGGCAGAGGCAGGATTCGAAACCCAAACCCCCCCAGAGGTGCGAGGCGAACGTGCTAACCACTAAGCGTCCATACGGAAATCGCCATCTTGGTTGTAGGTTGTATTTTGTATTTTGTATTTTTAACAAAAATATTGCTTAATTATATAGAATATAATGTACAATGGTGATGTTGCACAACACAACCAAAACAAACTTCCTCCAGTTCTATTTAAGGAGTCAGTACGTGACGTCATGGTCAAACTTAAGTCTGTTTGCGTCACGTTCAGTGAACTTTAAGGCGCGAGAGACGCAAACAATACGCAAAGGGATGTAGAATCACGAGCCCCATCATGCGTTTAAACTGAACACTGAAGTGAACAGAACCCATAATAAAGATGTTATTAAAAGGTGGAAAGTTTTTTTTTTTTTTTTGGGGTGGGGGACCCTTCAGTAGACTAGAGCATGTCCGCGCGCGCGGCTCTCCTGGCTCGTGTGGCATGGTGCACACAGGGCGCGCGCTGTAGTCGGAGAGAGCGCACGCGCCGAGCCGGCGCCCACTGCGCGTTTTCGTGAGCGCTCGCAGTAACAAATAGGAGGAGTAGCAGGGAGGTGCGGAGGGGGGTGGTGGTAGAAATGCCGTGTTTTGAGGGGGGATGCTGCCCCGTTCATGCATCGCGGACATCCCGGTCTTTTCTGACTCGATGTTTTTTCGCTCGGAGTTCGGCGCACGATGATTGAAGAGCACCGCGTCGTCCAGCGCGTGACACTGAGATCAGGAGGGATACGGGGCTCGAGGCGCGACGCCGCGTTGATGCTGCCTTGGAGATAGTGCGGGGGTTTTTTGTGGAGCGGGGATCGTTCGTTCGGACGCATATCGTGTGTTACAGGAAGCAAGCGGGAAGATAAACGTGTGCACGAGAGAGGAGGATGCAGTTTGAGACGCTGCGTCAGTTTTGCAGCTCGGTTCTGTCCCATTTTAACGGGGCTTTCACGCCGCCCCAGAACATTTTACACACGGAGCTGCTGGAGCAAGCGCTCGGCAACATCGGGTGAGCGATCCCGCTAGAAAACCATTCATATGCAGTTTTGCTTCACCAGTGTACCGAGAGAGAGAGAGAGAGCTCGCGAGCGTGTGTGTATCGATCGGGAGATACCGGACCTAGTTAATGCAGTTCAAATGCATTTGGCTTTCTGACGAAACGGTGCGGCAGAGAACCCGATTTCCCCTCTGGTGCTTACAATAAGCAAGCCGCATGTTACATTTGCTTGCTGCTCCATGTGGAAGGCCTTTAGGATCATAAATGACTCAAAATCACATTGCGTAGTTAAAAAGCGGGGGAATTATACCCACTGATGCACATATGCACTACTGATCGGAAGGTTGTGAGTTCAAATCCCAGCAACGCCCAACTGCTCAGTTGTGAAAACAAACAAACAAACAAACAAGATAAACGTAAGTCGCTCTGGATAAGAGTGCCTGTCAAATGCCATAAATGCAAATCAGAATTGCACTAATTGGCCAATTACACAAGAGTATACAAGGATTTTGAGTTGGTGGTCGTGATTAGGAAATAGACATTAAGATAACCAAAACAAGAACATAGGCAATATTTGTAATTATAATATTACCAGCTCTACCGTCATAGGGGGGACAACCAAGGAAACAGTCCTGGGTCCAAGCTAGGGGAAGAGAAAGCTGCAGAAGTGTTTAGTAGTACATTGGAATGCAGAATAAAGCATGTCTATTTGATCATAAAAAGATGTAGGGCTCTGCATCATCATCATCATCAGATAAAGTCATATTTTCTGCAGTTTGTAAAATGGTTTGGTCTGCCGCATTTTTTGCCTACTAAACTTTTGCGGTTAATTTCAGACATTTTTTCACATGTAGAGGGTTTCTGGCTAGTAATTATTTTGTACTAACTCAAGGCAGCGTATGGAAAAGTTCTTAAGCCATTATAATTATTATCATATCACATTCGAATGAGTTATTGTTTGTTTATGCTTTACAACTGTTCACACTTTGTGGGTTGTGTATATTTGTGTGTTTTTTTTAGGGGCCCTTTTTTAAATGTATTTTCCCCCAGGCCCAGGTGATATGCACATCGGGCCATGGATATAACGTTCGCTATGATCAGATGTGAATACTATATAGAAACTACTGTGCTGCAAATAAAAATGTCTATAGCACAATGAGAACACAAATGACAGTGTTGTCATTGACACAGTCATCACTTTTGTGAGGCGATTAATTGTTCTTAAGTGTGATTACACATGGGAAGAAGCTTTTCTGGTGTCTATATCTATTATCTATCACTTTTTTGTTGCCCTTTAAACCACTTCTGAGTTTTTGACTGCGTCACTGTGTATGCGTGGACGAGGAAGAAAAATGTTAAAACAATAAGAGTCCTCTACTGTCGATCACAGGCTAGTAGGTCTGACTTTATGTTCTTGACTTCATGTCCTTTTGAAATGCATTTTTCATGATCAAGTAAGAGTCCCAAGAAAACCCCAAACCAGCCAAATTCGCATAGCTTGTTTCAGTTAAATGTGTGACACCTTGCAGAAATGCATTATGATTTCCATTTTGCAGGAAAGGTTTGACCAGGATCAGATAAATAAATAAAAATCACTTATCTCAAATAAGGTTCAAATATTTTTGTCCATTTTTGTTCAAACTTGCTTCTTATATTTACACTGGATCTATGTTTCTAACGTAACGTAAGAATATGATCATCAATTATCATGGCTGTATAATGTACTATATATACCATACTTAAAGTGTTTATTTAAAAATGTAATAAAATTGACAGTTATTTTTGGTGATATACTGCCATTACTTTTTAGCTATGCTAGCCTCATAGCTGTAATGATAAATGAAGAAAATCTGAATATTTTCCAATATATTTCTTTAATATATACGTATGTGCAAAGTGCTACAAATAGGTGATTTCTGTCCCTTTTGGGTGAGGGCAGCTGTTATTTTATTTTTCTTAAAGTCAGAAATTTCATAATATTTGGTTAAATTCTCCCAGTATCCTATAAGCATAAAACATTGATAAACCATCATTTAAGCAGAAGGAACTCTCGTCTCTGCGGTAGATCAGGTTCCTTATCTGGGAAAAAAATGAATGACGTACATCACTACGTCCAGCCAATTAACATAAGGAGGTATTTATGCGCTCTATTACAATTTATACTATTTATTATTATTTATATCAGTCATGTTAGCTGTCAACTCAGAAAGCTTACCCGTTTGTTAGCATTAAGGTGGTCTTGCCTTGGCACTGCATGTGCATGTGTTTTGGTGGAGTAGCTTTGCAGTGAACACAGAAGGGAGTTTCATAACGTGTAGCTGTATCTGGTTTGGCAGGCTGTATTTAGTTATACTGCGTAGGTGCATTTTTAAACGTGTCCATGAAGAATAAATTATTTGTCAGAGTTTGTAAAAATGTTCTGTTTTGCTTTTTGTTGCCAATTGTGCACATGAATTTTGCTACACGTTTTGTACCCATTTTTTGGTACATTAAGTGTCTTTATTATATGAAATTTGTACCCATTAAAACGAATTTCATTGCAGATTAAATATAATTATGTAAAAAAAAATATATATATATATATATATATTTTGTGACCATTATTTTGAGGTGTGTATGGACCATTTGGCTTTCCATAGCTCTGCTGCCGCATGAATGTGTGAGTGGCTGTGTGCGCTGCTGTGCTTGACAGATCACAAGTATTTTGTGACATAGTTCTCATCGTTTCTGCCATTTTCTAGCCATTGCCATAATATACAGCACGTAGGGTATGTCAGTCTCTTCGATTGATCTGAATTGATTTAATTCGATATCCTATAAAGGTGTCTATGTTAGCTAAAATTCTTGTAAATTCTCACTCTGGTCTCGCAGGTGTACACAGTATACCAACTTGTTTAATGTATTTTAATGTATGAAACATATTTGACATATATATATATATATATATATATATATATATATATATATATATATATATATATATATATAGTATGGAATATTGCAGTATGGAACAAAACTTTGGCAGATATCCATTCATAGTCTACATATACTGCACAGATTATTAGGGACGCATCTATACCATTGTTTTCAGTCCACATGTTTGTAGCTACTAGTGAATACTAATACTGAAATAAGCGACCCGCTTGGTATTATGCAATATGGGGCATCGTGGAAAATTTTATTCTGCTCTGTTTATGTTGGTTGCTGTCGTGTGCTGCTAGCAATAAACTCCTCATGCTGGCGTATTGTTCTTTTTTTGCTGGGTAAAGTGTGGAGAGCAGTATTAGAGAGCGTGGTCGATGAAAACGAACGCAGTTGCACCTTGATTTGTGAGCACGATGGATGAAATGAAGCCTCGGTGTTCAGTGCTCGCAGAAATGAAGTGCTCTCATTTACGACATTTTCTCTTCATGCTTGATTTCCTACTCCACGCTCCTGAATACCTTTGCGTGCACGCAGTTCACAGCACCTTATGCTCATTTTTAATGACCACACTTGATGATTTGGGTACACATTCAGGTCGGTCACCCTCACACTCTCTATAAAAGATAACGTCTAAATGCCGTAAGTAATGTAGTTAGTGCCGTAGTGTAAGAAGATGCTGTAATAGCTGTGTGTGTGTGTGTGTGTGTGTGTGTGTGTGTGTGTGTGTGTGTCAGAGATACAGTGAAGGCCCTTTAGATGTGGGAGGCACACATTTCAGTAATGTGCACAGAAGCTTAGCACAAGCCGGAGTTACACAAAGACGTGCACTTAAATTTGAGCATGCATTTAAAAGCTTCAAAGCCCGCAGTGCCCACCGTTCCATTTCTTCCCAGATCTTAGGCCCTGAAAATGGTTCAAGCCTTTCAATGCAAAAACCATGCTGGAATAACCACAGGCTATGAGTCATGTGCATTGAGTGCTATGCTTTGTCTGGAGAGGGAGATGCGTGTTCCCTCTAGGGACTCAGATTTATAATGTGTCCCCTGTTTTGTATGCTTGCGAGAGAGAGATTGTTCTCCGCTGATGTTTCGCTTTTGTCTCTGTCGCAGTGCTTGCGAGCGCCTCCTTGAACTTCTATACACAAGTCGTTTTTGTTCGAGATGTCGAAGAAGAGTTCAACAATCCATCACATGAAACTGTAGTTTCTGAATAAAGCAGACAGAACGAGATGTCATTTTGTTTGCGAAGCACAACCAGGAAGCATGTTTGGCTAACGGAGATCATACATTGTATATACAAAATACAGAAAGTGCTCCAGTGGCACTTGTCTATATATGAAGGTATTTCAACTAGTTTTAGTAAAAGTAAATACAGTATATTTCACCAAAACAATGTATAAATGCTTTTTAAAAAAAAATTAATTTAACAAACATAGCTGCAAAAATGGTTACTGTGTCGAAAGATCTTTTAATTGCTAATGTGCTAGCTAAGTGCGTTTTTCTAACACAGTGCATGTCAGGCTTTGATCAAGTTGTTGGTCGTGCCGTAGTGAAGTGGACATGAGTGACTGGGAGGCTCTGTCATATACCAAAGCTCAAATTTACTTCAGGAGATTAGAGACCTTGATGTGGATGGAGGTTTACGTCTGGTTGAGATATAAGCAAAAGAGAAACAGAGGGACGTGTGTAATAATTTTTTTTTTTTACCCCTTTCCTCAATTACAGTGCTGTGAAAAAGTATTCGCCCCATTCTGATTTCTTCTGTTTTTGTGTATCTCATACTAAGTAGTTATAGAGCTTCACACGAAACACAACATAAAACAAAGGCAACCCGATTAAATATAAATCGACAGATAAAATGACAGACTAGGATGGGACCAGGCTTATTTCCTAGGTTCACCATGAGTCACAAATGTCACGAGATTAAGCAAGGTAGAAGCAATGAAATATGACTGATGACTTGATTTACAAACACACTAAAACAAAAGATCACTTGAAAAAGCAGTAATAAAGCAAACACATAGAGACTGTTAGATTAAGTCGATTAGAAAGCACTGTTCTACGATACTGGTGAGGTGTGAATACATTTCATTCTACAGTATTGAGCTTGATGTCAATAATTAACTGATCAACAATGACATCATGGTTTCTACACAAGTGTTTTCCAGTCATCATCCAAGAGTAAGCTGCATTGCAACTTGGGATTTCCTTAAACTAAACATTTAAAGAGGAGTTAGTGCTGGTAAAACTACATCACCATGGAGCTTCCTCGTCCTCTTTATCTCTCATTGCTTTGACTTCGACTCGGTCCTTAAATACAAAACTGGAAAGACATTCCAACATAACTAACATTCCAGCAGTCTACCTACGTACTTAAATTCTGTGTGCAGTTTTAATGAGATAACGCAAAGGTGGTTAACACCTAGCTGATTAATGCAGTGTTATTTAACACCCACCTAAACTCACTGCATGCTATTAAGTACAAATGAAGGCACTAATTCATTAGAATTATTTCATCCTGAAAATGCCACTTAGCAAGCAAGTTCTCGTTCTTTTCTTTCTTTCTTTCTTTCTTTCTTTCTTTGAGGTCAGTCCCAAAGAGAGAAGACTATCAAGGTGAAATAAAATTGAAACCGTACCTAGTCTTTGATTATTTTAGTCCCTTTACATTCCGTTGCACAAAACATGCATCTTTCACCTACTACTAGGTTTGAAAGACCACTTGAATGCACAATATCTTGCGAACCATGTTTCAATATACAGCCCGTGTTTAATTATTTTATTATCAGATTGCTTTATTGCTTTAATGAAAGAACATTCTTTAATAATTAAGTTGATTTTTTAAAAAAATCTTGTGATCTTTCAGTTAAGGATTATTATTTAATGCTTTCATTTAGGGCTCAGAATAAAGCTCGATATCCACCGGCTGTCTCGTTAACTGAAACACCGCAATGCTAAATTTATTCTGATTGCTGGATTTGCATAGAATGAAAAATATTCGTTGTGTGGAATGGCGACTTGATGACTTGACACAAAATATATTAACAATAAACAGTTCCCTCCGAAACTATTGGAAGCTGTTTTCTTTGGCCGTCCCATTAAGTGTCTGTTGCTCAGTACACCATTGGTTTCTTTCTTTTTCAGGACATTCCAAATGGTTGTATTGGCTATGCCAAATGTTTCTGCAATGCCTCTGATTGATTTTCCCTTCTTTTCTCAGCTTCAAAATGGCTTGCTTTTCTCCCATAGACAGCTCTCTGATCTTCATGCTGGCTTATCCTTTTTAACAACCAGTGCAGTCTTCACAGGTGAAACTGAAGGCTAAAACAAAGTAGATGTTCAGAACTATTTATTGTTTAATCAATCAATCTAACAGGACACACCTGGGTAACAAGAAACGCCTGTCAGTCACATGTTCCAAAATTTTTTGCTTGCCTACAAATTGGGTGGTCTGATGGTATAAAATGTAACATGCTCTATTTCTTTTAACACGTCTACATATAAATACCGGGAAACAAAAGCCGAAATTCTAAACTCTCTTCTCATATCCATCCTTTGATCTCAACCCCGGTGGTCTTCAGTCTACAGCAAAAACAAATGAATTAACCTTGTCATTCCAATAGTTTCAGAGGGGACTGTATATTGCATATGTTAAGGAAATGAAACATTTATGGAAATGTAGCATTTATCAGTAGTTAAAATAACAACAGAAGTATGTATCAATAGAAAGAAACATGCCAACTGACTCCGATAGCTTTGCTATGTGATGTAAAGTGACTTGATGTGCCACAGTGTGTTTCATAACATAGACCAAGAATTCCATAATGAAATTTGATGCTAAATAATATTATTATTGAATTTTATTGATTTTGTTGATTATTGTAACAACCTTAAAATATCTCACGAGCATAAATAGCCAAATAAACTTACAATTTAACCCTCCTATTATGGCATGGGTCTGACCCATTTCCACATTTGAGATGTCTGAAATACTGGTTAATCTCTCTTTTTCTCTTTGAAATTTTTTTACTTGCCTCATTTAGGGTCATGAACTTATATGCAAATATTTCTTCTTATGGCTTATAGGCATTTTGACCCATAACATTTATATACCATAACCCCCCTAACCCCCCCCCCCCCCCCCCCCCCCCAACATAATAGGAGGGTTAAGAGTACAAAATACAAAACATTTTCAATCAGATTCAGTCATTGGTACAATTTCTGTAGATAATGTAATATAAATTGTGTGCTTATATTGCTATACAATGAGAAGTGGTGGTCTGAGACGTCTACTGCAAAGTAGTGAACAGAATGTGAGGATTAATGCTAGGCCTCTGTGAGCTTGTTTCAAGCCAGTATTGTGCCTCTTTACTTTACTAAAGCCAGGTCTCTGATCTCTGTCAAGTCCCGCTCTGTCCCTCAGTCTAATGCACTCAGCTCCCCTCTCCAGACTCATGCATTATGCATTGCTCGCCTTCTAGTTGCTCCTAATAAGGGCTGTCATCTGTCCGTCGAAGTCTTGAAATGTACAGATCGCAGGCTGAAAATCTGCTGTAGTGGACACCCGATGCCCTCAGGATGCCCAGTGTAGTACAACATTTTTAGTGCTGAGTGACAAGCAAGAGAACGGGGACACAAACTTCAACAGTGTAGCAATTAAGGTCTGGCTTTAGTGGATGCTATGAGTTCACATCCCAGGACTTAAGACAGTATCAGTTATGTCAGTGGTCATATTGAGATACCATTTATTATTAGTAATTCAAGAGCTTCTTAAAGAGCTTCTTAAATTCCAGACACATTCACTTTCGCAGATATTATTAAACAGTGTGGTGAACACTTGGGATAGAACCTCAAGCTCCACCTCAGTGTTATTCTTAACAGAAAGTTATTTAATGCAGTTGTGACTTTTTGTTAAAGATTCAGTACCAGGGGCACCTGGTGTAAATGAGTAAGCATTTTAGATCAGCACGTTTGCGTCGCACCTCTGGGGTTGGACGTTCGATTCCTGCCTCCACCCTGTGTGCGTGGAGTTTGCATGTTCTCCCCGTGCTTTGGGGGTTTCCTCCAGTTACTCCGGTTTCCTCCCCCAGTCCAAAGACATGCGTTGTAGGTTGATTGGCATCTCTAAATGGTCCGTAGTGTGTGAATGTGTGCGCAGTTGTGCCCTGCGAGAGGGAACATAGGTGATTGCATTGAATAAGAACTTGTAAATTCTAAGAGTGGTTTTAGTGGGGAAATTACCTTTTAGCTTTACTCAACAATACGATGTTGTGTAATACATATAGTGCACTATGTTCTGGTGTACACAGCCATTCTGTTGCTAGGTAGAGCGCATATGTAGTGATTAGGAAGCCATTTAGTATTTAGCCTTACTGTTGCTTAAATAAAAATAAAAACATTCCTCTTAAAGAGAGAAGATGTGGCTGTTCAGTTGTAAGCTTAATATTGGTACATTTATATATATATAGGACAGAAATATTGACATTATTGTTATTAATTGCTGAATAAACTGAATAGAGACCAAAAAAACTATATTTTATTCTCTTATTGTGTCTCACATGGTCATTGAGATCATTGGTCATTTTCCAAAAAAAAATTTCTACCCATCATACATTTTCTTCACTTCAGAGAGAAGGAAAGAGGGAGAGAGAAAATGGAAGAGGAGAGGAGGCGAACAGATAAATCAGAATTGTAGTCTCTTAGTGCTGGAATATCCCCTTCTGCCCTGGACTTACTCTCGTGGCCATGTCACCATGGCAATGTTGTTTAATCAATAGAGAGGATGATGGGTAATCCCCTCCATCTAAGGGAGACAGAGAGCAAACGATGCCATGAGGGTGATAACTTGTGATTTTAAACAATATATGAGAATGACTGCGTGAGAAATATGCAGGAACGCACAATTTTGGAGGGTTCTTTCTGGTCCCTCGAGAAAATCAAGGAATGAAAAGGAATAAAAGCACAAGGCAACTGTTCATAATACAGCAGCGATTTTTGAATGAAATTTAGACAAACTGAAGCATCATTTTCAGAAATGCTAACATGGAATTCAATACAATTGAGAAAAAAAATCTGCTATCTATAAGGCTAACTAGTATTACTACATTTAATGTTGTGTTTTCAGGTACATCATGTTAACAAGTAGTTAGATCTAGTCTAGTAGATTTTCCCATGGCGGAAAACAGTTACAAAGCACTGATACTGGAGACTCCTTCCGAAAATGTTCAATAAAATTCTCCTTACAGAAAACATCATAATATCAAAAACTATAGGGTTTTTCTTCACTAAATTAAAAACTGATGTTATAGAAAATGAATCAACACCTTCTGACCAATCGGATACAAAAATTCAACAGTGCTGTGGTACAATCCGTATTATTAACATTATAATTTTTAGTATTGAAAGAGAGAGATTTCTGCTTCTTCCGGTGTGTATGATATTGGCCTGCGTTGGTGGCCTGTGTATCTAGGAGAACTGAGAGTGTGAGGAGTGTGTGAGGAGTGTGTGTGGAGGGAGCTGTGAGGGCAGGCAGGCAGAATTAAGAGCTCAGCTTCGGTCTCTGAGGAACAGGCTGGTGCCAGAGACAGAACATAGCGTTCATCTTCACAAAGCCAGGGGATGCGTACAGCGTTTGTTGTTTTTTTTTCCTTTTTTCCTTCCAAGGCGGTTGTATATCTGGGGCAGGAACCTGAGATGGAGAGAATTGGAGCAAAGACGAACAAGAAAATGGAGAAAAATTTGAACGTGAGGAGGGAACAGGTGCAATGTTCTGACAGGAATGTGAGAAGTCAGGCTTACTAATCAGGCCCTGGAAGGATTTTTTTTTTGGAGCTTCTTACCACTTTCAGTGTCGATAAGGCACACTTTCCAGATTGTTTTAGAGTAATTTCATTGTGATAAAGTACCCCAAGGCTTTTGGATCTCAGAATGCTATTCCTCCAGAGAGAAACGAGTGACACACTCAGGGCTTTCTGAGCATCAACTGTGCTGAAGGTGTTCCAGAACAAGTGGCAGTTTTCCATCTGAGTTTTTCTGAAACGGTTTATAAAGTAACTATAATGTAGTTCTGAGTGATGTAGTCAAAATCGATGTCAGGATATTTTAAATTCCATTTCCAAAACTGATTCCGAATTTGAATGACTGATACCGAATTTGAATGAGTAGGGCTATTTTGGGTGGGATTTGAGGACATAAAAGAAGGAAGCATTGTAGTACTCAAATAAAATGTAGTATGTAGCAGCCGGCTTAAAAGAAAAAAATGCAGCATGAATGGTCAAGTCTTACATACTGATTAATAACTTCTGAATTATTTGGCGTAGAAAATTATTTTGCACCTTGTCTTAGAGATCGGTTGCTTAAAGGGAAAAAGCATAATTGAATAAGCATGATTATATCTCTATATATCGCCAGAACATGAGGCTTGTTTAGTTTTAACAAAAAGATCAAAATTGAGTAGATGTTTTTATTTAAAGAATAACTTCACTAGATGGGAAAATGTAAGCATGGAATTCTGTTTCTATTTGAACCTGAAAAGCTAGGCTGAACAGCCGTTCACTGTTGAGCACTGTTGAGAGAAATTCCCAAGCTTCAAAGCCTAAAGAAGGGAAACAGATAGCTTTGCTTCATTATAGAAATAAAAAATTAACCATGATTCATGATACTCTGCCATATTTGCAGCAAATGTTGCAAGCTTCATCACTAATTCGATTCAGTTCAGTTCAAGTACCGTTCGGGTTAGGGATGTGGCTTCTTATTTGGCTATCCATGCATATTCAACACTCTGGCAGCAGTCTTCAATTGATCTAAGGATCTTAAGATCCTACTAAAGATCATACTAAAAATCCATGTAAATCGATCGTAAGTAATTATTTTCAGGCAGGAAATGTAGAGTCCTGTGTTCCACAGCCACACTGAACATGCTAACTAATTTATGCTTGACGGATACGCAGCAGTGTGAAGAGGCACTTGGTCAAGATGGCATAATCAGTGTTGTAGTGATGCTGCATTGGAAATACGTTTTGTTTGTGAGCTCCATCCATCATTGTTCATGTGATGCATGAACAATGGCAAAAGGAATCACAAATCCGACTTCAAGCAGTCATAACGGTGGATTCACATGCCCAAATGTGCAGCGTTAACAAACATTTTAGGGCAAATGCGTATTTATCTAGTCATTTTGCACAGCCGTGGTAGAAACTGTATTTGAGAACGTTTACTAGTTTACATCGGCCCTTCCGATGAAGAAAAGAAATGTCCATCCATACATCCATCTTCTATTCCACTAATCCTTCCTTCAGGGTCACGGGGAAACCTGGAGCCTATCCCAGGGAACATTCGGCACAAGGCAGGGTACACTCTGGACAGGGTGCCAATCCATCACAGGGCACACTCTCATACACTACAGACACAGCCTACAATGCATGTCTTTGGACTGGGGAGGAAACGGAAGTACTCAGAGGAAACCCCCGCAGCACGGGGAGAACATACAAACTCCGCACACACAGGGCCACAGTGGGAATCGAACCCCTGACCCTGGAGGTGTGAGGCGAACGTGCTAACCACTAAGCACCGTGCACAGTTCACTAATCACTAATCAGTAATCACTAATCAGTAAATTATAGTAATCACTTGTATAATTTTGTGGAAAAAAGATACTATAACAAAACACAGTCTCTGACTTTGACAACCCAGGATTTGCCCAGGATTGGAATGCAAAAACAAAACAAAACAAAAAAAACACCCAAAAAAACCCGCAATGGCCATTTCACAGAATGGCAGTCTAACCCAAATACCAAATATGGCCATGTATGTGTGTATAGAGAGCCCTATAACCTCTGTTCCTGTCGTAGAGAGTGAGAGGGAGGAGTTCTGCTTTTTCTCAGTTGGGACATCTGCATTCTTTCATGTTCAGTCAGCATGACTGATTCCCTGAAAAGATGGAGAATGAGCGGAGGGCTGGAGGAGTGCACTAATGACAGGAATAGGAACGTTCTTCCCTGTGAAGAACTTTCCTTATTCCATATCTCCATGTGTCGGAGTGGCCTTTCCTATATAACACACCAATTTGGTGCTCAGCCTGATGATGTACTGTTTGAGAAGAGACACTTAGTGCACCCTGTGTTTATCTGTTTAGCTCAGGTTGAAACGAGTATGTTGGAATATGTATTCATTTGGACTGTAAATGGAGATTTTGTGTGTGTGTGTGTGTGTGTGTGTGTGTGTGTGTGTGTGTGTGTTTGAGAAAGGGAATTATGAGTAGACTGACCAAATGCCTATGTGTTATGACATGAATAAAGTGCATAGTGAAGAATGTCTATATCATAGCTGTACAAAAATAGCTGTCTTTTATTTTCTTTTATACCACAGTGCTGTTCTCGAATCTGATTGGTCAGAAGGGGTTGAGTAATTCTTTAAAAGTGTACTGCTATGAAATAGTGTCAGCTACAAGGAAATTACAATCTGCTACTTGACATATGTTATTGTTTCTATAACAACATATTCATAAGTATTTTTAAAGTGGACATAATACATAATTTAACCCTCTACTGCATGGTGTTGGCATATGGCAACAATTTATTTATCTGCAATGTTTTGATAGGCAGTAATACAAAACTACTATGTGACTGGAAAAAGGGGCTTTAACTTTGACATAACAAAAAAAACAGCATGTCACATCACCAAGAACTGCTGTTTGCAATTTCTTTTCTGCACACGGCATCACATGGCATGGTAAGGAGTCATCATTGTAAGACTCTCAAAATTTGATTAATTTGTCTATATTCAGGCAAAACTACTGAAAGGGAAAAAAAATCAACACTATCTGAGATAAGTCAACTTTTTTTTTGTCATTTAAACAAGTTTATATATTTTGAGTATTTTGTAATTAAATTGTAAAATGTAATTGTTGCCATATGGCAACAACGTGATAATGGAACTGTAGTATGTGCATTCATGAATTGAAACAGGCCTACCCAGCAAAAAAGACACTAGGCTTCTCTAATAGTATATTTACATTTTTTCACATTCAAAGTAATTCCATCCACATACTTTTTACAACTATAATTCCTTTCTAGAGAACATAACTTTTACCTGCTTACTAGGTGGCAAAAAAGGTTGCAATTTATAGTCTGGAAAAGGCAGTAATTGGAACTGCAATCACATACAGTTTGTGGTATTTTTGAGTGTATGATACGTTCCACCATTGCACATTGTTGCCATATGGCAACAATTTACCAACTACCACCCTAAACTTTTTTTCAAAGTTTTTTTAAAAATATAAATTTATTACTTGATCTGATTTATGTAATAAAAATCCACAAAAAAAAAAAAAAAAACATGTTGTAAATATAATAATGCATGCAGTATCGGGTTAATTAAAATTTGAGTGTATTTGAGTTGTATAGTTTTATTTAGTATAATAAATACTGTATAATGTAGGGGCGGCTGTAGTTCAGGTGGTAAAGCAGGTTGCCCACTAATCGTAGGGTTGGCGGTTCGATTCCCGGCCCACATGACTCCACATGTCGAAGTGTCTTTGGGCAAGACACTGAACCCCAAGTTGCTCCTGATGGCAACTTAGCGCCATGCATGTCAGCTCTGCTACCATTGGTGTGTGAGTGTGTGTGTGAATGTGTGAATGAGACACAGTGTAAAGCGCTTTGGATAAAAGCGCTATATAAGTGTGCCATTTACCATTATAAAAATTGTTACCAGTATAACAATAATTGATCGTAATAATAATATTAGATGTAATAATCTCATAATAATAGATGTTCATAAATGTTAATAATATTCACTTCTACCTCAGGCCAGCAAGCTAACACAAACTAGATTCCGATTACTGAAAGGATCTTTAAGCCATATTTATATTTGCTCATGATCTTTACTGAGCTAACATGAGCTGACTTGACAGCCATATTACAGCACATATATTCATAAATGTTCATTAGCTGTACAGTATACACTAGTACAAGCAGCTGACAAAACATTCCCTGCTAGTTTAATGTCATTACCACATTTCTTTCTAGGTTCCTGGTAGTTTTAAGCTAGTTAGCTTTGAGGCTTACTGTTGTTTATGTTGTTTATCAGCTCTCTGTGATATTTGTCTAGCCGGCTAGGTTGTACAGGGTAACTGAATGTCCTCCACCTACCTAACCTCTTTTATCTATTCTCTACACTATTGCTTAGTGAATAAACTTGCACATATAGGAATATAGGCTAGTTATGCTAAGTGGAGAGTAGGTGGCTGTGAAATAGATAAAAGGGAAGGAACTAAAAAAAGCAATAAAAAGCAACAAAGCTATTTTTCACAGGATCTCTCAAGCCTGGTGTAGTGTGTTTAATTAAGTGTCTGTGAGTGTGTATTAAAGTGACTTGTTAGTTTTTAGTATAGCGTGTATAGGTTTACGTGTGTGTACATGATTAGCATGCTAAAACACTGTCCCATGAGCACACTCTTTCTCTCTCGAGGCGGTAGATGTGGATGTCTTTTTTTCTTTCTTGTAATGAAGAAGGGGGAAACTGCATATCTATGTACTGGATCCATTAGTTAGCCTAATGCTCGCTAATGCTCTTGCGTAACCCACTGTAACTCCCCTATAACATTGACTCCTTCTACTGACCCGTGTCTACTGTAAAAGTCCAACAAAACAGGATAAAGCAGCACCTTCCTCTGCATCGTTTGTGATTCGTTTGAAATGTTATGCTGACTAAATGACATTTTTAAGTGATTTTATGCTTAGTTTTGTTGTGGCAGACAAAAAATCTCACATCGTAAAAGAATTCTGGCGTATGAGTTGAAACTGATGGTCTTATGAAATCAGAATTGGAGGTTTGTGGCTTTAAGTATGAATATGTCAGCCTTAAGATTATCTGTAAGCTAGTGTGCTCCAAAACCTATGACAGAATTCGCTTTTAGACGATATATATATTCACCAATACAGATCAACAGTTTTGATGACATCATTCTGCACTTCAGCTTCTCATCAGATTTTCTGTCCAATGCTGCCTAGAATCTGAAGTGTCCCGTCCCCAACATTATAAAAATCACGTTGCCGAAATTGCCGTTGCTGAGTCAGAGAAATCATATCAGCAAGCATGGATGAATAAGCAAACAGAAATGTGTCTTTGGCTGTTTGAATGCACACATTTTACTCAGTTTTCCAACTGTAAGATGCTTAAGAAGGAAATGGCTTGAATTCATTCACTTTAAAGAAGGACGTACTTGTGCCAGCTCATGGCTTAGTGACAGGTATTTTTCCATGGTACTGACTATCAAGTAGCCAGGGCTGTGAGGTAAGCTAAACGCTATTGGCTTTTTAAAGAAGGGGAGGAGCCAATTGATATGTCCTGCCCTGACTTCCTGTCTCAGTGTAAATTATCTCAACACAACGAATAATGCTGCGCATTTCAATGCACTTCACTGGGACTTTAATGTTACATCCTTACCAGTAGCTGGTTTAGTGCAACCTAAGACAGTTCAAGGAAAGTTCTGGAAGTGTCAGCAAATTTTTATTAAAATCTCTGAGCTATGACACTCGTCTAAAAGGCAGCAAATAGAAAGCCGATATCGGATTATGTGAAACTTGTGGGATAGCTACAAATACGGTAACTATGGTGAAATATAACCAAAATCTACTAATGATATTTTAATCATAAAACATCCCTATTACCTTTGAATAATGTTTCTGCTTATCTGATTGATGAAGTAAATGGCGCACTTATATAGCGCTTTTATCCAAAGAGCTTTACACTGTGTCTCATTCACCCATTCACACACACACTCACACACCAATGGTAGCAGAGCTGCCATGCAAGGCGCTAACTTGCCAACAGGAGCAACTTGGGGTTCAGTGTCTTGCCCAGGGAATCAAACCGCCAATCCTACGATTAGTGGACAACCCACTCTACCACCTGAGCCACATCTTCCTTCTTTCTTTAACCGTAGGTCTATGATTAGAGAATCATATATATATATATATACATAAATCATATATAAAATATTCAGTTAGTCCAAAACCAAAGCAGAGAAATCAAACTGAAATTTTAGGAGTGATTGATTTGTGACTAGGGCTATAATGGTATAGATTAATTTTTTTCTGCTGAAAGTAAATATAGTGAAAAATGATCCCAGTGTGTCAGTATATTTGATGTTGCTGGTAGTGGGCTGGGTTAGCCTGGTAGTCAATATATGTCAAAGGCATAGAGATCCAGGTGTAATGTTGTCGAATTATTCTACTTGTATGGTAAGAAATCCTATGACTAAATAGTATTAGTCACCAGTCCACTGATTGGACAGTTGTTCACATCGCCATAGCAACCATCATAAAATAGTGTAACTTATGAAGCATTACATGTTTTTTTTTATTCCACCCATTAAAAAAAACAAAAACTTTTTTGGATATTTGTTTCAGCTTGTTCATATTTAAGTCAGTTTGCTGTTGTATTGCATCATGTGTCCTGCTATCTTTAGTCCTTCAGGGATGTGTTGTGCTAGTGTATGTGTGTGTGTGCGCTCATGTGCTTTACGCTATAATATATATATATATATATATATATATATATATATATATATATATATATATATATATATAAAGTTGTTTTTTTTTGACATGAAGATTAAATGCCAAAGAACCACTGTTGGGTCATTGAGCAAGGCCCTTAACCTTTAAATGCTTAGATTGGATTCATCCTTACTTAGATGTCAGGGTTAGGTTTTTTTTTTTTTTAATGAATTATGAATCTGTAAATCTTTTTTCGTTTCAGTTTCAGTCAATGTAGCATAAAGCACAGTAAATGACCATTGTTCAGTATGGTCACATTAAGAATCATGACTCACTCATGGCTGTGAAATACCATTAGTAAACAGGCTGGACCTTTCAAGCTTCAAAGATCACTGTAGTAGTAAACGCTCAGTGATTAAATTCCATTTCGTTTGCCTTCCTCCTTACGAATACAGCCTTCCTGCATTTACCCTTTTCTTATAAATCTATAGAAGCGCTTGATTTTCTTTTTCTTCTTTAGCTTTTGCTGGCAGGAGAACCTCTGGGAAAATAAACGAGGCTTATTACTTTCTTTCCCAGAACATCCTGTCAGCAATGTTTTTTTTTACTGTTAAAAAAAAACAAAAAAAAACCATAATATATATATATAAATGTGCAATGTTCTAATAAAGCTGGGCTGTGTTCTGCAGTTGCTAGGACACTCAGTTTAAGGGGCGTTTTAAGTTCCCAGATAAACGTTGTTGGAGATAAAGCAAGCTGTCTCGAGGGCAGAACCTGTGTAATTCATTACCAGCTCCCAATATCAGAGCTCCTGTCCTCTTCAATTACAATTAACTCAACTAACCACTCTGCTCTATTTATCTATCTATCTATCTCTTTCTCTCTGTGTTTATCCATTTCCGTCATACTCTATTCACAATATTAAACGATGTCGGCTAGCACACTAATCCACGTCTCAGAGCTAAGTCAGTAACACAGGATTGTATAACTAGAGCTGTGAAGTAACAATTATGGGTAATTTTAATATCCATATCAATGAATAAATATAATAAAAGATATTCGGTTAAGTAAACCACGTTTAGTGTGGTGTAATCAAGTATTATTTTTGTGTTTGACAGATGTAATAGAGTTGCCAGATAAACACTGAAAGCAGTGAATGCCCAAGGTAAAAGATGGCACAAAAGTCTGCAACAAAGATCTCATTTTATTCTGCCAGGAATGAAAAACGAATACATTTTTCTCAATTTATGTTTCGTGAGCAAGCTTACGTTATTGCCACATCCAGGGTGTATTCCTGCCTCGAAAGATGTTCCTGGGATATGCTCTGGGAGTAAAATTGGAGTAACTGAGTCAAATTTTAACTTTGTGAACTCAAAATAATAAACCCTAGTGTTACTGCACACTGAGCCCTGTTTACTTTTCATTGACTCTTGGGGTGGGTGTTTTCTGCTCCCATGCCTTCTAGACCTGGTGTATATTTGACGAGTGACTACACGTTTGGATGGAAGTATGTTCACATACTTGCCTGTACATCTGGAGGATTAAAAGTGACACTTGATGGCACATCCTCCCTGTACGTCTGGTCTCCATGTTGAGCTTTAAAATGTTTAACGATTTCATACCATGCTTGTCTCTGTGCAGTCGTACGGTGATGTTAAACGCACAGACTTGTCTTAAACTTTCCACTGTCGTTGCGAGTGTTGTCAGGGGCTGTGTCTCAAATCGAAAACAATGTCCTCATATACTTAATAACTGTCTAGAATAGCACAGAAATATGCTATTTGAGTCACACCTCTAGTTTGTTCAGTCTGTCGCAGACATTGCATCACATCACACTGTTCTTCCCTACTATTTACGTTGGCACTGCTCTATGTGACGCACACATTTTTTCGCACTCAGAATTGACGCGCCGGATTAACGCAGAATACAGCCATCTTCGGCGTTAAAAGCAATTATAACCCTAGCCCCAATGTTCCAGCCTGATGGTGTGTGTCATATACAAATGATGTGATTAAGCTGTAGTATCTTCATCTCGTATGCACCCTGAGTAGTGGAGCAGAAGGTGAGCATTCTGACCTGACTCTTCCCCAGACACCATTGCCTGTCTGTGAACTTTGCCTAATGTGGAGCTGGGAAAAATACTAAAGAATCATTTTCTTGTAGCATTTATGTATAGTATAGTGTACATAGTAATAGAAGTACAGAAAGGAGTTGCAGTTGAATGGGTATTAAGGAAAAATAGTCAGACTGAAAGTCTACTGGTTTAAAATGTGCATTTTATTAAAATATTTTTAATAAATGAGTGGTAAGCATCCAGAAAACTGTAAAAATAAATAAATAAATAAACCTCTGATGTAAGAACTGTCTAGGCGTGGCCTAATATTGTAATGAGGCTGCTTGTTGACATCCCTCTGTCAGTACAGGGAAAAAAAATCAGGATTTTTTAACCCGAGATGCAGCAGCGGCTCGTGACCGTAGATTTTAATAATGATAATGAGTCTTTATTTATCACACATACATATGCACAGTGAAATTCTTTTCTTCACATACCCTAGCATGTGAGGAAGCTGCGGTCAGAGTGCAGGGTCAGCCATGATACAGCGCCCCTGGAGCAGAGAGGGTTAAGGGCCTTGCTCAAGGGCCCAACAGTGGCAGCTTGGCAGTGCTGACCATCAGAGTTCTTATGGAGTGTATGCCTCGACGGATCAGAGCCGTTTTGGTGGCACAAAATGGTAGGGCCTACACAACATTAGGCAAGTGGTTTTAATGTTATGGTTGATTGTTGTATATATGCTGGGGAAGTCTATGGAAGAGCCACCACTACAGGCTTGTGCAAACCTACAAAATTGCAGGATTATTGCTGTGTACTATGCTCTTATGTTCGTTCCGACTCAAAGAGGCTGTTCAAGCAGGAATGCATTGTTTTGATAAAAAGCCATGTGTGAGGAACAAACAAAGGTGTGTGATTGGTGAGGGTAAAGTTCATCCAAATTTCCCAAACCAGACGATTTTAAATCAGAAACATCAAACTGCTAATTTTTGTTTAGTTGTTTTTTTTTTTTTTTTTGCACTGCTTAAAGTGTACTGACAAAAACCAACATTACTGTAATTAAAAGCAAACACACATCTAGGTTCCCTGGGGTTTTAAACATATATAATAAGACTTTTGTTCTCTACCTCCTATAACACGTGCACACAATCACTGCTATACTGAAGCCAGTTAAAGGGCCTCTTTAGTCTTGCGTGAGAGGGCGTGTAGCTTTCCTTAGGACGTCTAGAATATTCTGTCACTAAAAATGGCCAAGAAAAACACTTTTACAGGACCTCATTTACTTACCACTAACTGTCTTAAACAAAAATCTTGAGTAACTTTTAAAGACATAATGCTGTAAACGTGTTCTTCAATTCAGTGACCTATATCGTCATCAGATCCTCTGTGAACTGTGGGTGGAGCGTCTGAGCTTGGGACTAGGGTTTTATTAAAATGATTAAGTATCGCAACTTGTTTCCTAACCTTGAATTTGTAAATCGTACACTAGTTTTTCCCTTCTGAGGTTGTTAACAATAATCTTTCGCTTGCTTATACGAAGACAATTCCCATAAGAAATTTGCTAGGTCTGGTTAATTATACTTTGTTAATTCCAAAACAACTTAGAAGTGAGGTACAATCCAAAGATAAGTAAAGGTTTATTATCTAAGGGCTCATCAGTGGCTCAACAGAACCTTAATTAGCTTTAGACTAATGATGACTCAAGACATCAGGATATACGTAGACCAGAGCAACTATATGTGAATGAAATGGCTTAAAATGGGTGTCTAGATCGCTGACTTATTCACCCTGTAATAATAAAGCAACAGAAGCCCTGCCATCATTCCATCAGATACTGAAAGCATGCTGGTACATTATGCCCACATTGCATCACAGAGTGATTACAGGAAGTGCATAATGGAATATGAACATACTTGGGATTTGAAATCCCTGAATGCTGCATCATTGCACTGGTAATTATTGCTGGAGCACTTGGGCTTCCTTTTTTTCATAGTTGACAGCTTTTAACATTGACTTTGTGATGGCTGATTTGTGTAGTGGAGGGAGATAAAAGGGGTTAGGTTACTAGGATTAACCTTGGGTTTACATTTTATATTATTATTATTATTTTGCTTACCTAGTCCGTCATCAGTGCATTTGAATTTTTTCATTTGCAAGAAAGAGTGTAATCCAAGAATGGAGCTGAGCACTTGAGGGTTCGAATGGCTCTTTGGTAGTTCTGGTAATAGGTTGGTCAATCCAGTGTTTTCCACACATAGGGGTTACTTGGGCACACTGTTCCCTCTAATCCATGGTCACACGCTGATGATGATGCTACCATGCAGAAAAAAAACCAACAACCTGCAATGAGACACAAAAATGTGTACAGAGCGTAGTCAGTTGGAGTAACTAAGTGCAGTTCAGACCAGCCACAGGTATACTAATTAATTTAATTAATTCATTTGTATGGTACTTGAAAATAAAACCCAGCACTGCGCAATAACAACCCATGCAGAAATCGCCCTTTACAGTAGATAATGCTTTGCAATGAACTCTGTTAGTGAGCTACATGACTATGTATCATTTCTTATTAAGTAAGAAAAAAAGCCATCTCCGGTTCTTGGTTTTTACAACAGGTGATTTCCCAGAGGTTTGACGTTTTACATGGTCCATGGTCTCGCTCGTTGTGACAACTAACCTGCGCTACTCCCACACCTTATATGCAACAAAGTATACATATGAGTCTTTATTTATCACATATACATACTTTTCTACGCATACCGCAGCATGTCAGGAAGCTGGGGTCAGAGCGCAGGGTCAGCCATGATACCGCGCCCCGGAGGGGTTAAGGGCCTTGCTGAAGGGCCCAACAGTGGCAGCTTGGCAGTGCTGGGGCTTGAACCCCCGACCTTCCGATCAGTAACTCAGAGCAAGTAACTTGGGCAAGACAAGTAACAGTAACTTGGGCAAGACACTGAACCCCAAGTTGCTCCCGATGACAAGCTAGCGCCTTGCATGGCAGCTCTGCTACCATTGGTGTGTGTGTGAATGAGAACCAGTGTAAGTGCTTTGTAGAGCTCCTAAGGTTTAAAAAGCGCTATATACAAAAACACGGTTTGGAAGATGGATTTATGATGTACTCAATATTGAAATGTAGTTTATTTTGAACAAAAGAAAGTTACATAGTGCACCTTAAGGATTTTTGTGACTGTTGAGGCACATTCTGACTCACTGTTGGCTTTTTATTACCTCTTACCTTTGTCTCTATGGCCAAACACACACATTTGTTTTAGTATCCTTTTAAGGGCCTTCCACTGACATAATTGTTAATGCAGCTAATTAATGCTATGCCTACACCTAACTTAACCTCGAAAGGAAATCTTTTGGCTCATTTAGCTTTTTTAAATATAAAAGTTTTCCTTGATATTTCTAAGATATAAAACATGCCCACACACACATACACACACACACACACATAGCCTGATGCTGCCGTGCCTTTGATTTCAAGTGCAGCCGCTCGCCGCGATGAAAAATGCACAGTTAGCACTCGCAGGAAGAGGGGTGTGGAAATGATAGAAATGTGTGTGTGAGAGAGAGATAAAGAGAGAGAAGCTAAATGTGTGTCACAAGCCTATTCTTTTCCTTTCCTGAGAAAAAGTAATGTTTAGTAACTCATGAAGTGCTTTCTTGACTCCGTGTGTGTGTGTTATAAAATTAAAATAATGTCTATCTATCTATCTATCTATCTATCTATCTATCTATCTATCTATCTATACACAATATTAATAAATTTAATATATAAAATATGAATAAATACATATAAAAATAAATGATGCAGTGTTTTTCATTCAGCTTGATCTTAAGTTATTTATTCGCATCACGATCTTATCATACCATTGTATAAACCTGATTTATGACATCATGAACAGTAAATTCAAAACAAAATTATTCACTAATTCATTCAGTTCAGATTAGTATTGACGAGAATATGCTTTGTAATGGTGCGAGTTTGATTTTAATACCATTTAATTATACTTAAGTGAAATATATTAACTAAGCTTAGTACTGAAAAAAATAATTCCACTTAAATCAGTTAAATTAATTCATTTTGATTTTCTTCTCTTTTTTTTTTCCCAGTCCGTATCCGTATGCATTTATTTGAATTAGGAAAGCTGTTGTGGCTGGTGTGTCACTGCAATTGCAGGCTCTGTGGTGTTGGATCATTTGGTGTGCGTGTCGAGGTTTCCACCACGCTGCAGGAAGTGCGACTAATCTTAGCTGTTTACATCGTCTGAAACACAACCCCAGTTTGAGCATTTGGGGTTTGATAAACCAGTACATGACAGCATGAGAAAGCTGTGGTTAATAAATCAAGGCTGGAGATTTAGGACAAGGTCTGTGCGTTTCCATACTGATCCGCAGCAAAGTGACCCAGCCGCTTGACTGATATATTGTTTGGTCTACAAAACAGCTAATATTACGTGTTGGATTTGGAACTGCCCATTTCTTGATAATAGGGTAAAAACCTTAGCAAATTACCCCAAGAATGACACGTTACAGCTTCACCTTGGACTGTTACAAAGCACTGACGCTGGAGACTCCATCCAGGAATGCTAAATAAATATTTCCTCAAAGTAACGACTATTACACGGTTTTAATCCATTTATATGACGCATCCATCCTACAACTACCTGTGTAAGCTGTTACTATAGAAACGCTGATGTGTTTGAATGAGAATAGTGACTATAAACATTGCTTTCCGAGCTGCTGTTATAGGAAATTAATCAACACCTTCTGGCAGTCGTGCGTTCAACAACACGCTGGTATAAAAACACATCAGTCAGAATTCTGGAATACTGAAATGTTTAGTATCAGTGACAATTTATTATATATATATATATATTTTTTTACATGTTTTATGATATTGTTACACAGTTTATGATGTTTTATGGGGCAGTGGTAGCTTAGACCAAAATATATCGTCATTTCAACCCTCAGGACTGACAGATTGCGACTGTTGGGTGACACTTTAGTTTTAGGAACTCTCATCTGGTGAACAGAATTATAGGATTGTGCTCACTTGGCGATGATGCCTTCGAATTTGGCCAGACAAGTAAACTTTCAAAAACTTGGGCAAATTTTTAAAAATTGTGATGAATGATTTAATTTTGTAGGGGGCACAGTGCTTAGTAGTAAAGACATGTCACATCTCGCGGGGTTTGGAGTTCGAACTCCGCCCTGTGTGCACGGAGTTTGTATGTTCTCCCCGTTCTTGGGGCATTTCCAGATTGCCCATAATGTGTTAATGGGTATGAGAATGTGAAATCCGATGGTTTTGCACCCTGTCCTGGGTGTCCCCCTCTGCCTTGTGCCCTGAGTTTCCTGGGATAAGGTTCAGGCTCCCTGTGTAGGTTGAGCGGTACGGAAAATGGATGGATGGATTTAATTATCCAGAAAAGATGGCTTAAAAAGACAGGAAAATGAGCATTTCCACCATTTCAGGTATAAGGAGAAGTAGGGAGGGTGTAATAATATTATCAGTTGTGCAGTTGGGAAATGCTTGCTGGCAGTGGCAGTCGCAGATTCTTAGCTGGATGGTGGATTTTTAGGTGATTGTTCAGTAAGTAGTAAAAAAAAAAAAAAAACATTACATTTTCAAAGTAATTCTTTTACAAATCCAGTTATGTAGTGTCCACATGGCTGATATTTTTCAATGTTGATCTACTGTTTGAACAGTGTACTTAATTCCTTTCTATATATCTAATTACCACCATTAAAATTATTTTTATGGTGTTAGATTTAATGCTTACTTTTAGGAAAATTGAATCTTTTTAGGTAAAAAAATTTTTTTTCTGAAAATCATATTTGTGAAAAGGACACCAAAAGTGGCGTTTTTGGTGGGCGGGGCTTACAGACAGCGAGGGTGCTCCCTGAGTCTAGTCGAGATCATGTGAGACGGGGAAGGAGGCGGGGCTTACAGACAGCGAGGTTGCTCACCAAGTCTAGTCGAGATCATGTGAGATGTGGAAGGGGGCGTGGCTTACAGAAAGCGAGGGTGCTTCCCCGAGTCTAGTCGAGATCATGTGAGATTGGGAAGGGGAGGGGCTTATAGACAGCAAGGGTACACCCCGAGTCTAGTCGAGATCATGTGAGTTGGGGAACGGGGCGGGGCTTACAGACAGCGAGGGTGATCCCCGAGTCTAGTCGAGATCATGTGAGTTGGGGAACGGGGCGGGGCTTACAGACAATGTCCTTACAGACATTTAATATCACAGAGCTCAAACCCACTGCTTAAATCATTCCAGCTTAATATGTCAACTAGCTCGTCTTCCATTCTATCGGGATGCGATAAAATTCTCCTTTGCTGTATTCTTGAGTTGTTAAATTGCGTACTCTGATGTTAATTCCTCATACTCAAAACACGTGCAAAATAGGTTCGCATGTCTGGTAATATACAGTCGGTATAAACGTGGATGAGTGAAGATCGGTGTAAGATCATATACGGGGATGTTCTTTCTCTTCCCATTTGAGCTGTCTTAAATGCTCATCACATTAATTAATAAATAAATAAATCTAACACCAGGCTACTCACATTTTGCAACAAGATTGCCTATTTAATTTTCTGCACATGCCTAGTGCGCAGCCTGTACTGATCTCCACATGTAGCCTGGGCTCTGCAGTGTGAAAGTGCGGAGGATAAAACTGGCAGAAACGCAAAATCTCAGTACATCGGCTCCAGGGGGCAATAATGACGCGTATGTAACTGTGGAGCTGCTTCCTGTGTCCTCCTGTTCTGGAAGGTTCCTTAGCACGCAGGTTTTTTGGGTTCCTGCCTTTACCAGATGCCTTATTCCTGTTTGGCTAGTTTGTGTGAGCATGTGTGTGTGTGTGTGTTATGTTTAATCACAACTGACAAATTTGGAACGCTCCATGTGTAATCTTGTGATACTCAGGACAATAACCCACCTAAATTCCTGCTTGCATGGCAGACACCTTTATTTTGCAACTGCAATAAAATTTCACCTTATCATTTTTCCATGCTGCCTTCATGGCCACCTTCGATTTATGCGCTTCTCAGCAACGCCTTTGACACGATTCGAAATATCAGTGTCTGTTGGGAGAAGCCGAGCTTACGGCAGCATCCCGGGTTGTTCACACGCATACACACACCTGTCACTCACCCTGCTCCCTATTCCCTGTTCACTATCTTTTATTAGCTTTCTGCCTTTTCGGGGCTGCAGGCTTTCCAAATTATTGATTGGCTGGGACTTCTCCTTTCTGGTAGTGTCATATTTCCAGATTTGAGACAGTTTACTAGTCACATGTGGCCAAACCTGGCTAAAAAACAACTTTCCCTTAAAGCGCCTGCGTTCTATCATTTTATATTTTACCCGTGGTGTAGCATTTGTAGCAGTATTGTATAGCTGGAAAAACTCAATACACTCTGGACAAACCTGCAATACATTATAAATATACAGGAATATACTTTATCGGTTTCATTCATTAGTCATTTACAAATTTTACATGTAAACAATAAGTACTGCACATACTGTATACACCACTGACTGGTCAGAATGTGCTAAAATAAAATCTTTTTTTTTTTTTTTTTTAACAGTAGCAGCTCTTATTGTAGTGCTGGCTGTAATTCAAATTACAAATTCGTATTAACACACCTTTTCTAATATGTTGTCGTTTCTATAAGCAACGAGTCGTTCCTGGGGACTTCTGTGGTGGACGAAATACCAAAACGGGTTGTTATAACAAAGAAAAATGCATAATCATTGACACGGTGAAGCTTTATCTAAGGAGATGTTTATTTAACGTTTATGGAAGGAGTCTCCAGTTTCAGCGACTTTGTAACCACCTGGAAATTCTTCGAGCAATATTAGATCAAATTTTTTTTTTTTTATCTTGTTAACGTCAAGACGCTGGTGAGGGAACAACTGTTTATAACCTAAGTGATAACAGGAACTTGTTTTGCAGATGTTTCCACAGCTTTCAACTATAACTATAAACGGTTAAAAAGCACAACATTTTATTCCTCCTTCCATCAATTTTCCATACCGCATATCCTACACTGAGTCACGTTGGAGCCTGAAGCCTATCCCAGGGAACTCGGGGCACAAGGCGGGGAACACCCTGGACAGGGTGCCAGCCCATCGCAGGGCATAATCACATGCTACAGAAAATTTGGAAATGACAATCAGCCTACAGCACATGTCTTTGGACTGGGGGAGGAAACCCCGGAAGCACAGGGAGAACATGCAAGCTCCGAGCGCACAGGACAGAGACGGGAATCAAACCAACGACCCTGGAGGTGCGAGGCAAACGTTCTAACCACTAATCCACTGTACCAATGGAAACGGGAAACGGCCCCCCCAACACCACCCTATTGTGGATTATAAAAGCAATATATATTAACAACTAAAGTACCATGGTAAGGTAGCTTTATTCAGGAGGACTTTATGTAGACTTTACACAGTCTTCCTCATTAGGATACGTTTTCAGAAATGACGTGTTGGTTTGGTAAAACACCCCTCACACACTGCCTGCTCAATTTATTACCTATAAATGTACAACCTGAAACATTTGATACGTTGAAAGGTTTACAATATGATTAGGTGTTAACGTTGGCTGTGTTAGTGCACGGTGGACACGGATCATTACTCAAATTGTCATTCCTCCTCACTGTAGAGTTGCTGTTCTTCCCCACTGGGCTCTCTTCTAATTTCACCTTGATTGCTTTTCACTTTTGCACACGCACACGTTTGAGCAATTTATTCCCTCTGTGAGTGTGTGGGCATTAATGCAGCACCATTTCTCCACCTGCTCCTGAGCTTTTTTATTTATTTATTTATTTTTTAAGCTACATGCACTCAAGGGCACATCTTTTACACCTTTTAATATGTATTTGTCTCCTGAAGAGATGCATAAGGTTTTATGAACAATAATTATACGTAAAGTAGTATAATTATGTTCAATAAAGGTACAAAAATACGTTTGGAAGGTTTGAAGGAAAGGTTCAGTTTATAACTTTATAGGGCATATAAATAATAGATCCACATGAAGGCTCTAATCAGTCCCTTCGGGTTTTTTACGATCGGAGAAATGAATGCAAAATCTAAATGAATGCAAAAGCTTGCAAATTTTCAAAACCGCCACACATTTTCCACAGATTTGGGCCAAAACGCGTCACGTGACGTCATCGCAACACACATTCAGCCAAAGCCCTCTTTGGTTCACATGCGTCGAACGTGAGTAACAGGTCTCATTTACCAACAAACATCACTGCGGAAGACAATCTTGCGCAATTGCAATTTCACCTCTTTGAGTCATTTTCTGCAAAAGAAAAAGCACAAAAAACTCTCTAACTTGTCTAATGTGCTTGCTGTGTCCTGTGTTTTGGTTGTGTTGTGGATAAAAAATGTCATAAAATAAACATAAGGGAGAAGAAGGAAAAACGGGCACCTTGACACGTAGAAGTGGGATTAGGCGGACATTGACAGATTGGAATTACGAGCAATTTAAGATCAGTAATAGTCAAAAAAGTCAAAAAGAAGTGTACGAGCTAAGGAGTGCTAAAAACACACACACACACACACACACACACACACACACTCGTACAGTCAAGGGCGGGCAAGTAGACACAACATACATACACACACACTCTCTCTTCCTCATACACACACATGAATAACTTTAATAATATCTTATAGTAATAGAGAAACTCTATAAAAAACAGAATAGTAGGATATGCAGGACAGTAGAACTGTAATGATATTAAGAAGTTGGAAGTACAGTAAACCGCTTTTCAAGTAGTATAAATATATATAAAATAAGAAATATAGTGCAAATATGAAAATAAATTATAAATGAGAAGTACGGGGAAAAAAGGAAAATATAACTTACTCACTCAAGATTCTCGTCTCGCAAGGAAAGCCTTAATTTTTAGAGAACCATGAAGAAAGCCAGTTATAAGGGTGGCTGCCCCCCCCCTCGAGATAACGATAAGACCAAGGTCCCTCCCGGTTGTTTAGTCGTCTTGCTTACGTCATTTTTATTACCTAGGGAAATGGGAATCTTGGTTTTTGAAAACCTAGGTAAATAGAAACACTGGGTTTTTGTTTCCTGGGTTGTTGGAAATGCCTGAGTTCTGATTTTATGTGTAAAGTAAAACCCCTGGTTTCAATTCTATGGGTAAGTGAAATAGGCCTTTTCTGGAAACCTATGGGTTATCTAGTGTGTAAATACAGTATAAATACTGGAGCTTAAGCTCAGGGTATGGGGGATCACTTCTGAGAATTCTCATCGGTGTGGATCTCGTGTGGTGGAATGAAACAATAAAGCTGGACCCTTGCTTCTTCTCACTCACGGCTGGTGTATTTTTTCTATCTCCAACTGGTCTCAGAGGTAGATGTGAGTATTGGCTTCTAAGTTGAATTTTAAATGTTTTTGGGTAATAGGCTAAATTCGAGCCAACAGTTGCCCAGAAACTAATTGGGCTAAAAAAAAGTGGTAGCTAACATAATAAAGATTCACATGCATTACTGCATTAAAACAGCCTAAGGCAAATGAACAGTATTTTATATCTAAAAATTAGAGCTGCACCAATACTAAATTTCTCGGCCGATACTGATAACCGATTATTCAGAGTGATATCGGTCGATACCGATAACCGATTATTCACAGTTATATGAGCCGATACGGATAACCGATTATTCAGAGTGATATCAGCCGATACTGATAACCGATTATTCAGAGTGATATCGGTCGATACCGATAACCGATTATTCACAGTTATATGAGCCGATACCGATAACCGATTATTCAGAGTGATATCCGCCGATACCGATAACAGATACCGATAGTTCTGCCTTTTATACCTTCTTTTAAATTAATTATAATTACCTTATTCTCTCCATTTCAACAAGTTGTTTCACAGTAACTGGTCTCATAAACAGAAAACACATTGCTCTAATTAAAATGAACACATGGACTAAATTCTAAAGATTAAAGTAAGATTTCTTAACTTATTGAATGTTATTAATTCATATTAACAGAATTAATTGAATTCTAAAAATCCTCCTGATAGTCTCACATTCACTCTCCACAAACACAAGCATTTCTACTTCATCACTGACATCAAGCTGGTAATATGTAATATCAACTTTTTTATATATGAACATTAACTAGATATGAAATATACTACTCTACAAATATATTTTTCTGTGCAATATATATACTACTTTTTTGTGAACTCATCTTCATTTAAATCTTTCAGCAGTGTACTGGTGCTTTAATTCAGCCCGAGCAGCGCGGCACAAAAAAAAAAATTGACTCGACGCCGAAACTCCCGCTTCAGTGCTGCAGCGTCGGGTGTAAAATTTTACCAGAGCAGAGATTACAGAGATTACAAACTGCAGTTTTGTCGTCATTCCACACAAGAGACATCTTCTTTACACACAGCACAAAATCCATGTGTTTTCATCGCGCTCTTTCGATCGACAGGGTATAATCGACCCTGATCAACAGATGTTTTTAAACTATCGGCTGATAGCGTGAAAAATTTCCTTTGTTGCATTCGGTGCATCTCTACTAAAAATTCTTACGAGCCACCGAAATCACATTTTTCCAAATCACAAACCATTTTTCTTCCTTAATGTGATGCATAATTAAAAAAAAATTCATCCAATAAAATTATTTCTGATCACAGGCATTCTCAGTTATATCTGATTCTTATATACACTTTCCAGTTGTGAAGGCTCCTGAGTGACACAAATAGAAAAGCGCCAGGATCCCAGCCATTTGTTGCTGTTTGCCAAACATTGGCTGTGCTGTCTGGGTGGGAGGGATGGCATGCTCGCTCTCTCTCTTGCTCTCGCTCTCGCTCTCTCGCTCTCTCTCTAGCCATTCACTAGCATCTGTGAGCTCAAGGATGCAGAAGAATGCGGATAGCACTTTCCTCCGAGTCTGTTACGCTGCCATGTGATGCAGCAGGAGCAGCTGTCTTCTGATTGGGGAGAGCTGACTGGTGGGTGGAATTTTGTCACACAGTGGCAGTTCGCACCCTGGGACACTTCGGTTCTACCGATGCTTATCATTTCATAACTGCGTAATGTGAGCTTCCTGAACTGGTGCTTATACTGTGTGTGGAATAGCATTAATGATTCTACTAGATATTACTGAATGGTCTATTATTAGCAAATGGTAATTAGATTAAAGTTGAGCCTGAAATAGACTCTGTGCTGAGTGAGACCGTAGCTATGTGATGTTTATGTTAGGAGGGAAGTTGAGTAGTGATGCTTATTTAGAGTGTCGGTGAATGACGGAAGGGGAAGGAGAGAGAAGTGAGGGTGAAAATGTTTGCGTTTGCAAGAGTCATCGAGAGAAATTCATAACTGAATATCCTCAGGGTGTGCTGGCCCTGCAGGTTGGCTGAGAGCACTTACCGAAGCAATTCACACTCACACACTCACCTTCTTGACACACACACACACACACACACACACACACACACAAACACGTTGTGTTGCGCTCTTGCTGACACATTCTTTCTAGTCAACACGAAAACCTGCTCATCATGCGGGCTGACAGAAGCCAAGAGTGCACACAAACACGTTTTACACGCACACACACACACACACACACACACACACACACACACACACACACACACACACACACACACAACATTCATACATCATTCTGCTGTGGCAGCGGTTTGGATTTGTGAATGGAGCAAGGCTTAGTGTCCTGCATCGACTGCATAATGCATGAGGCACGCGCACACACACACACACACACAGAGCAATCTGCCAGATCTGATTTCAGAGCATTTCAGTCACAGTAAAAGGCAAGCTTGCAAAAAAAATATCAGCTGTATCAGAAAATGTATCAGAAATGCTTCAGTGCCTACAACACCACACTGAGCAAATACAGTTCACTGGAGCCTCGTTTGTTGTATAGTTCTATCAAACTGTAAAGCAAACTGGAGTGTGGGAACAGAGCTATAAATATATAATGACAGAAATGACTTTTTTTTATTGAATATGAAAGAAAAGAGACGTTCGGAAGTTACGCTTATGTAAAAGGAAGAGTAAATGTGCCATCATGTTTATCATGGCTCGCACCTGCATTGTTGGGGGTTCGAATCCCGCCTCCGTCCTGTGTGCGCGGAGCCTCTCCCTGTTCTTCGTGGGCTTCCTCTGGGTACTCCGGTTTCCTCCCCCAGTCTAAAGACATGCAGAGTAGCTTGATTGGCATTTGCAAATTGTGAAAATGGATTTTTCTTTTTCCAAATTCAGCTGCCCTTATGTACATAAAAGCTGATATGAACTGCGCTACTTTACTCTATTGCACAGAATATGTACTTTGTGACATCTGACCTTCCACTTCCTTCATTTCTGCAGGAAAAGAAGCCCTTCGGCGTCTAGGGAGCCAAATCCGAACTACCAAAGGGAGGAGCGTCCATCGCACTATGCCCCAGGACAAAGTGGCATGCCACGATCACCCTCTGACTACGGTCGCCCCTACGAGGACGCCCAGTCAGCTCGGGCGTCATACCGCGCCCGACGTGGTGCCTGGCACTCCCAGGAGGAGGAGCAGCACCCTCCCGAGCCAGGCTTGGTGTCCGAGCGTGATCTCCATCGCCAGGACGAGTGCCACACGCGCTACCGGAGTGACCCAAACCTGGCGCGGTACCCAGTGAAGCCGCAGCCATACGAGGAACAGATGCGCATGCACGCCGAGATGTCACGTTTCCGCCATGAGCGGCGCCACAGCGATGTCTCCCTGGCGTGCACCGAGGCCGAAGAACGGCCCGGTGCCTGGCGTTATGGTCATGTCCAGTCCCACGGCCCCTCCTACGGTCACCTGCCCTCCAACTCTGGTCCTCGGGACAAGACGGAGAACCTGCTGCGCAACGACTCGCTTAGTTCGGACCAGTCGGAGTCTGTGCGTCCACCACCACCGAGACCTCATAAAAGCAAGCGAGGAGGCAAAGCAAGGCGGGCCTCACTGAGCAGCTCAGATGAAGAGCTTCCCACCACACCCGAGTACACCAGCTGCGAGGATGTAGAGATTGAGAGCGAGTCGGTCAGTGAGAAAGGTAAGGTGACCTTTAAAACACACACACACACAGAGTGAGAGACAGACACTTTACATCTTCTGAAGTCAGGTCCAGAAGTCTTGAGATCACTACCAATATTGCATCATTCATCAAAAACAAATAGCAGATAACTTGTAGCAGACATCCTCATATCCTGAATTTCTTGTCAGTTTTTACCTCAGTACTATGCTAGCCATTAGTATTTTCAGTTACTGTAACCCAAAATGTGTTAAAATTTGGTCATTAAAGTAAAAAATGGCTTCCAGGCCGTAAAAAACACTCAAGTAGGACTTAATTTTTTGCCAGGGTAGGGTTGCACCAGGCGTTCGAAAGTTCTTTTTTAAACTGGAACGTAAAGTCCAAACTAGAGGCTTCTTCCATACTAGTTAGTTTGTAACTAAATCTGTATGTACTTCGGTCGCACCACTTGATCTTAAGGCAGAACGTAGTTAGTAGGTCGTAAGCTCTCCGTAAAATGTAATGCATCGCCGCATAGAATGACATATTTTTCTTAACCCAATCAGAAGCCTTCAATTGGTAAACAGGAAATACTCTGAACTGCGTGTAATTTCAAACTCTTTCTTCACTGGCCTGACCTGAAATGAAAGTAAAAAAAAAAAAAAACACGACAAAGACATTATCAAATTCAACATTAAACTTTTAATTGAAAACTATCTTAATAGCCCACACATGGAGGAGAAAAGAAACAGATAGAAAAAATCCAGTCATGAAGAAATTCTCATTTTAATTGACTGATACGAAGAAAACAAAACTGTCCTTGAAAGCAAATTAAACTCATCTGTCACAAACCAAAAAAAAGGTGAGATTTCGCAGGACATAGCAAACAAAATAAATGCGAAAGTCTGCGGGCAGAGGGAGATAAAGGAAGTTAGGAAGAAGTGTAATCCGCATTATTCCCTCTCTTTGAAAGTGCAAACGAGCATATATGTCGACATCAATATAAATATCCAAAGGATGACGTCTATTGCGTAAAACTTTTCGACCAACATGCGGTTCTTCATCATCACTTACGAGCTCATCGATGTAATCTAATCCGGCTGCCATCTCATTCTGACTGTTATTCATGGGCAGAGGCTTCGTAAATATTTAACTGGTGTTTTAACTAAGTTTAATGGTGCAACGTAAAAATATTTAGTAGTGCCTAAGTTGTAACTTAATGCCCCTTTACGTCACAACTAGGCTAAGCTGTAACTTGCGCACAGCAGTGCAATATAAATACAGTAATGACGTGTAGCATAAACAGCTAATTTCTGTTAACAATTAAAAGACATTTGTGGAAAAATATTGATATGCAATGTATTAATTTGTTACTAACCTGCCATAGCCACAACACTGAATGAAAAACTAGCAACCTGCAAAGCTAGCTAGATATTTGCTAATAGAATGGTTAGTATTAGCTTGTTGGTTTGCAAAATTGGCTAAAATGCTGATTTTGATAATGTAACAAAACAATTGAAAGAAAAAAAAGTTAGTGGCCTCAGAATTTTGGACCCTGCTGTCATTTTTTGCTATCATATTTGACCCAGTAATCAATGCACTGTAAATCATAATGAATCTATGCTAGCAGGGAACAGCTAGCATGCAAAGAAAAGATGCTAACTGAGCCGCGTTAAGGGGTCATTCCTATGTTCCCAGGGTCCTATGTTCTGTTAAGTATGAACATGTCCCAGCTCTCACTTATGCTGAAACCTAACACCAGCTTTAAATCACCATGTGTTCATTATGTCCATATAAGTCTGGGGAACATAGGAACATGGATACGCTCCCTCTTGTTAGGTTTTAGCCATTATTAGCCTTGTTTTCTTAGCTGGGTGAAATCACCCTCAGACTAATCACAGTGGATATTATTACCACTTGTTTCTGTGTTAATAATTAATGGTAAAAATGAAGAAATCTTTTTTCAATTAAATAAAAATGTTCCGCATATACTTGTACATACTGAACATTTTTTTTGCAGTGGAAAGCTATGCTTATTTTTTTTTTTTCTTCAAGACACTTTGAGAGTGGGAGTGTGAAAGCGCTTTGGGTGTTTGAGAGGTTGCGAGAAGGTACACTGGAGTGTGTGTGTGTGTGGTGTGTGTGTGTGTGTGTGTGTGTGTGTGTGTGTGTGTGTGTGTGTGGATGTATGTGTCCTCAAGAAGAAAAAAGCTTGTATTCCCATTACTGTATACGCTCTGTCTATCTATCTATCTGTCTATCTATCTGTCTATCTATCTATCTGTGTGTGTGTGTGTGTGTGTGTGTGTGCGCACGTGTGTCAGGCTGCCCATCCTCCTATGACATGAATTGCAGCACCCTGGTTGCCTCTGATCTTATAGTTCAATCTGGTTTTAATGGACTGTGTTACATAACAGACAAGAAAAAAAAATCCCAGAGAGAGGGAAGAGGAGGTAGGGAAAGAGAACAGAGGAGAGATCACCGTATTGTGCTAATAAAAATGGAATGTTCCTGTGATGAAGCACCCCGTTGACAGTACTATTTCCAGTCAGGCAGTGAGAGAGGCAGCCAGGGGGCCTTCACAGCTCTTAGAGGCGTCATCACATCTGTGGATTAATTAAAGAAGGTATATGAAAGGTAATTAAACCTTGGAGGTTAATTACACAATTCCTCGCCAGGATTCACCCACAGACCTCTGAGCAATTAGCGTTGTTTTATGATGATCAAGTTTTCTACACATCTCATATTTGGCATATCTGAACTGTCACACTATGCACTAGTCTCAGGCCATACACTGTTAACACGTTCAAAATGTTAACGTTCTGCATGTTTATCGGAAAAGTCCATGTGAATTTTCTATGGTAATGTTTAAAATTGTCTAAAAGGACAACTCCACCCTGAAACACATGAAATATGTTTATATTTAAGCAATATCGCACGAGCAAGAGTGCGGTTATACTGAATATTGTGATTTGGCAATAGACATGAGCCTACAGCAGTGCCGATATTCAGTATAACCACACAATAGGGATTGCGATATTGCTTTTATGCAGCAGTTCTATAAAAAAGAAATTAATATCGAATAACTGACATTTTAGACACAGTATGGCCAGATGTTCTGTTAATTTTTTGCTCCGCTACTGGAAACAGATCCCAGAGAAGCCACACTCACTTTCGAGCACGTCGGCTAGCTCGGCTAGCTAGCTGACACTGATTTGTCCATTCTTGTAAAAGGTGCTTCTGATAAAACTGCCCTCCCTTCTTCCTTTTCATCTTCATCTTTATCTGACGAGCTTTCGTATTTTAA